>NC_042980.1:20895834-20918334 GCF_901001165.1 Salmo trutta
GGAAGGATGGAAGGATGGATAAATGGCTGGATGGAAGGTTGGAAGGATGGATGGATGAAAGGATAGATGGAAGGATGGATGATGGATGGATGGATGGATGGATGGATGGATGGATGGCTGGCTGGCTGGCTGGCTGGATGGAAGGATGGAAGGATGGGGGACTGTGGTTGGGACAAACCCAGCTAGATGAGCTCTCTCTGAGATCTGAGGTTGTTGACTAGAACCATTCATTGCTGGTATTGTGCTTTCTGAGTTGTTGCTCTTTTTCAACAGAGGAATGCATTGAGTCCATTGAAAACCCGTTCGGAAGAGAAGAATATGATAGTTTTGCGGAGTAATGACAAGGCTCAGGCTAACCTATGTTTAAGGGGCTACCGCAAGGGCTGCCCTGGCTGCTCCCACAACACACACACACACACTCCGCCTGACCCTGTCTACGCTGGCCAGACATAATTAGTGGTCAGACTCAGATACGTATGTATGTGTGTGTGCTTTTGTGTAAACCCTTGTCTGGTAACCCTATAAAACTTCCAGGCCACAATCTGTATCAATGTTGGAATTAGTGGGTGTGTTTGTCTCCAGTGTCAACCGTGAGTCCCCTGTCAACGTGTCAGTCGGGGGTAACTGTAGGCCAACACAGCATGGCCATCTGACCAGTGGAATGTAGCCTGCCTCCTACTGGGTAACAAATAGAATTGCACCAAACTGAGAGTTCCAATAGAATGGCACTTTAACAATCAGCTTGGATCAACCATGTCAATGAGAGCAACCAAAACAAAACAGACATATTGATATGAAGTCCAAAAAGAGAGGGCAAAAAGTAAGGCTACTAAAGTAGATCCTAGCACAAGATGCACTCTTATGGAGTATACCGTTACTCCTTAAGGTCCAAGGACCTTATATCTGTCACGATTCCCACCGACGGTGGCGCCACCCCTCCTGCTCGGGTGGCGCTCGGCGGTCGTCGTCACCGGCCTACTAGCTGCCACTGATTCCCTTTTGCTTTTCACTTTTTTTGGTTTTGGACACCTGTGGTCAATTAGCCATTAGAGGGGCTATTTAGTTTAGCTGGCCCGCTCCTTGTCGTGCGGGATTAATTGTTGTATGTCGGCTTGGCATTGTCGCACATTGTATTTATTCCCCTGTGCTTGGGAACTTTGTTTTTTCTTCCAGTGTTATTAAAAACACCACTCCCTGTGTTCGTTGCTTCCTGCGCCTCATTCCTGCAACGCGACTACCAAAGCCCTTACAATATCACAGGAGGTTGGTGGCACCTTAATTGGGGAGGATGGGCTCATGGTAATGGCTGGAGTGGAATTAGTGGAATGGTATCAAACACATAGTTTCTGTGTGTTTGATGCCATTCCATTCGCTCCATTCCAGTCATTATTATGAGCCGTCCTCCCCTCAACAGCCTCCACTGCTTTATATGTTATTTTCAGAGGTAGACTGTCTCTGGCAGTCAAAACAGCCAAATACTTCATCTAAACGTGAATCGATTCTCATTTGCGACACCCTTTACTTTCATATCACATCACAATCATTTTATAAATGCCAAATATACACTTACTGTACACTGTTTTAACCGGCTTCATCACAGTTGCAGCTGACAGAATTTTTCAGTGACAACACATTTCTAGCTGGCTTATTCCGTTACACACAGGTGTTCAGAGCATGCTAGAGATCTAATTAGCACAGGTGGTCCCTCTGTCTTCCGTCTGTCTTCTGTAAACACAAGCTGTAACATGGAGATATGGCCGTGTGGGAACACTAACCCTAACCATATAAAGGTGTGTTGTAGTTTTAACCTTTTGTTATTTAACATTACCGTCTATGAATGAGCTAGGGAAATCTGGCCTTGTAGATATTTCCTGAGATGGGTCAATGTTCATGGAATCCTCAAAACTAACAAAAATAGTACTCCTTTGAAGTGTAATTTATATTGACTTAATGGCTATTTCTAGGCTGCTAAAGGATTTTTAAATTTTATTTACTTGTATTTATTCAGGGGAGCCCAATTGAGACCAGTGTCTCATTTGCAATGGTGCCCTGAGGACAAACATTACATCAACAGAACAACAAAAATGTAATAAAAACAACAAGACAGCCATAAAAACATCAGGTTATTACAACAAGTTATAATACTCAATTGAAACAAGTTTTAAACTTCCCTATCGGCACCAGGGAATCCAGGTGTAATTTGTTTTGTAAGGTATTGTCACGGTTGTCTTCGTCCTCTGACGATATAACGAAATCGTCATCGGAAAATGTGGACCAATACGCAGCAGGTTCGTGAATGCTCATCTTGATTTTTATTCACTACAAAAATGAACATACAAAAATAACAAAATACGAACAACTAACAGTCTGTCAAAGCATAGTGCTTACACAGAACAAACACCCACCCCGAACCACATAAAACAAATACCCTCTGTCACGCCCTGACCAAACTACAAAACAATTAACCTTATATACTGGCCAGGACGTGACAGTACCCCCCCCTTAAAGGTGCTACCCCAGAAGCACCTTAACACAAAAAATATATAAATACCCCCAAACAATACCCAAAAGAAAAATTCCCCCTTTCTAAAGGGAGGGAAGGGAGGGTGGCTGCCGTCAACGACGGCACTGTGCTACACCCCCCCCTCCCCAACCCACCTATATTGGAGGCGGCTCCGGCTCAGGCCGTTCCAGGCTGTCTGGGCAGTCTGGCAGCTCGGGACGGTCAGGGCAGTCTGGCAACTCGGGACGGTCAGGGCAGTCTGGCCACTCGGGCAGGTCAGGGCAGACTGGCCACTCGGGCAGGTCAGGGCAGACTGGCCACTCGGGCAGGTCAGGGCAGTCTGGCCACTCGGGCAGGTCAGGGCAGTCTGGCCACTCGGGCAGGTCAGGGCAGTCTGGCCACTCCGGCAGGTCAGGGCAGTCTGGCCACTCCGGCAGGTCAGGGCAGTCTGGCCACTCCGGCAGGTCAGGGCAGTCTGGCCACTCCGGCAGGTCAGGGCAGTCTGGCCACTCCGGCAGGTCAGGGCAGTCTGGCCACTCCGGCAGTTCAGGGCAGTCTGGCCACTCCGGCAGTTCAGGGCAGTCTGACCACTCCGGCGACTGTTGACTGGCGGGCAGCTCCGACGACTGTTGACTGGCGGGCAGCTCCGACGACTGTTGACTGGCGGGCAGCTCCGACGACTGTTGACTGGCGGGCAGCTCCGACGACTGTTGACTGGCGGGCAGCTCCGACGACTGTTGACTGGCGGGCAGCTCCGACGACTGTTGACTGGCGGGCAGCTCCGACGACTGTTGACTGGCGGGCAGCTCCGACGACTGTTGACTGGCGGGCAGCTCCGACGACTGTAGACTGACGAGGCTGGGTTTACGCACTTGCCGTTTAGTGCGGGGAGCGGGAACAGGACGAGTCGGACTGGGTGGACGCACTTCCGGGTCCGCACGAGAGACAGGAGCTGGAAACCCAGGGCTATGGAGGCGCACAGCCGGTCTAGATCTTACCTCCTGCACAACCCGCCTTGGCTCGATGGAACTAGTAGCCCTGCACGAGCGGAGTGCTCGTACAGGGCAGACTGGGCTGTGCAGGGGCTTGATGGTAGCCGTGCGTAGAGCGGGAGTTGGGTAGCCTGGTCCTCGGAGGCGTACCGGCGACCAGATGCGCTGCGCAGGCATCCTCCTACCAGGCTGGATGCCCGCTCTAGCACGGCACCTGCGAGGGGCTGGAATAACTCGCACCGGACTGTGCGTGCGTATGGGTGAGATAGTGCGCTCCTCAACGAAACATAACGCTCTCCACCCCATACGCTCCTCCATATATCCACGGGTAGCTGGCTTCCGGCTCTTCTTACGCCTAGCCAAACTACCCGTGTGCCCCCCCCCAAAATTTTCTTGGGGGTGCCTCTCGTGCATCTCCTTCAGCGCGTCCACTCTGGCCTCGTACCACCGCCTCTCTGCCTTGGCTGCTTCTATTTCCCACTGCGGGCGGCGATACTCCCCAGCCTGATGCCAAGGTCCGGCCCCGTTCAGAACTTCCTCCCAAGTCCACTTCTCCCGCCAGTCCAACTCGAACGCCGTCTGCTCCTTCCTCTGCTGCTTGGTCCTTTTGAGGTGGGTGATTCTGTCACGGTTGTCTTCGTCCTCTGACGATATAACGAAATCGTCATCGGAAAATGTGGACCAATACGCAGCAGGTTCGTGAATGCTCATCTTGATTTTTATTCACTACAAAAATGAACATACAAAAATAACAAAATACGAACAACTAACAGTCTGTCAAAGCATAGTGCTTACACAGAACAAACACCCACCCCGAACCACATAAAACAAATACCCTCTGTCACGCCCTGACCAAACTACAAAACAATTAACCTTATATACTGGCCAGGACGTGACAGGTATTACATCACTGCGGTGCGTTAAAGACTAAAGGCGGTTTTACCAAACCTTGTGGAGACATGCGGGACCTCAAGAGTTAACCAACCTGCGAACGGGTTTGGTATCTCATAGGTGTGTTGGAAGCTTGTGGAGCAGAGGTTTGTAAAGAAAAAGGCAGTAATGATGTGATCTACGGGACTTTAGAGAGGTCCAGCCAACTTTCTGATACAGGATGCAGTGATGACTATTAAAATTGTCACCTGTAATAAAGCAAAGGTCGACGGCATCCAATGGTTTAAGAGTAGTGCCTGCTGCATTCTGGTAAATGGTGTCATCCCCATAGTCAAGAACTGGCAGGAAAGTTGACTGCACAATCTGCTTCCTGCTGATCATGGAGAGGTAATATCTATTTCATAAAAAATCTTAGCTTTTTAATTAGCTCATCAGTATGTTTTTTTAAACGTTCGATCTTTATCAATCCAAACGCCCAGATATTTATAGGCGGAAACAAAATCTGATTGCAGCTCTAACATAGCTTGGTCAACAGTCGGTGCAATGGCATACATAACCGTATTGTCTGCATACAGATGAATATTACAGGATTGAATAAATAGACCAATATTATTTATATAAATAGTAAAGCGAACAGGTTCCAACACTGACCCTTGCGGTACACCTTTGCAGAATATCAAGGAAACTAGACTTGACACCACCAAAAAGGACACATTGTGTCTTGTCTGTAAGATAGCTCTTAAACCATTTACAAGACTCCTTGTCCAGGCCCATTCCAGGCAGTTGTTGAATGAGTAGGGAATGGTCAACTGTGTCAAATGCCTTTGAAAGCTCTATAAATAGGGCAGTATTTTAGGATCTAGGCAATTTAACACCATCTAAAACAAGCATTGTGGCTGAAATCAACTCTGTCCAGGTCTAAAACCAGACTGGTGCATATTTAGAATAGTGAGAAGTTAAAAATGTTCTTAGCTGGGAGTTTGTGAGGGATTCTAGTAACTTGGCTAGGCAAGAGATTGGGCGGTAAATATCTAAGTCTAAAAGAGCTCCGCCTTTATGTAGGTGAGGACGTGCTGCTTTCTAAATCTTAGGAATAACACCAGTAACAATTGTCTGGTAAAAAATACAGGTTAAAGGTTCAACAATGAGTGTGACAGAGAGCTGTACTAAGAAGGAGTCAAGTGAATCAGCCCCTGTGTATTTTTTAACATCAATCTTTAGCAAGGCACTTAATACATCGTAGACATCAAATGGTTGAAATGAAAATAATGTGAGTCTGTTAGAGTATCATTATTTCAGAGACTATCCTTTCAAACAGGTGGCCTGCTGAAGCAAAATGGTTATTGAAAGCACTATAAATGTCCATTTAGTCTAATATGGGACCAGAGGCTGTAAAAACCTGCTGGGGCAACGAGGGGGTGGAGTTTGGTTTCAAAGTTTTGACCACTTTTCTAACCAGAGATAGACATCTATTTCTCAAATGTCTGAAGGACAGCCAATCAGACGTAGGTAAACGCCAAACATTTCCCCAAACGCTACCTTTTCCTTAAAGGGGCATGCCTCTTAGCATCAGAAATGGCAAGAATGGCAAGTACAAATAAACTAATGCAGTCAGAACTGGCAGATACTGTACCTCACATAAACAGTATGGAAATGAAAAGACACGTTGAAAGGTTGAACCTTATAAGGGTTGTATCACTTTAAACCTGTCATACAGTATGGACAGCATGTGTGTACTGTATGCCCATCACCTCACACTAGTAACAGTGTCACAGCACAAACTCTGAGGGTTCCATCCCATGCACTACAACTATTTTTTGGGAGATTGCATGGAACACTCAGCATGTTCATGTTCACATTTAGTTTTCATTAAATACTTCTTACATCAAGCACACACTGTGCACAAGCTTAAACACAAACACACACACAGTCACAAAGTTTCCTACTGACATAAGTGCACCAATCCTGAGAGACCCTTGAGTGGTCCATTGTGTCCACACTCAATGATGAAGGAACATTCTGTGTTACATCAAATATTCACATAATACTGTATATACATACATACACACGCACGCACACACACACACACACACACATAAACTCAGACAAGTTTAGCTGAGGGGGTTTGGTGAACTAGCTTTGCCCGAGACCTTAATGATGGGCTAACGCACTTTTCTGTTGCAAACTTTAATGACAAACTAACGATGCATAGGAGAGAAAAGTTGTATTGCCGTCATACATCACTCGTCTGTTTGTAGGCCTTAATAATTACATCCCATCGAGCACAGACGTCAATTCAACGTCTATTCCACGTTGGTTCAAAGTCATTTCATTGAAATGACCTGGAAACAACATTGATGGCTTCAGTGCAGACACTGGGGTGATGTGTCAGCGCTTCTCTCTCTTTCTCTCTCTCTCTCTCTTTCTCTCTCATATTTTTTGTTCAAAATGTCCCCCCCTGTTTTTTGCAAGCCAATTCCTAGCAATGCTAGTGTGTAAATATTAACGTTGTTAAAAGCAGCTTGGTAGCAAGTTATAAGGTTGGGAGATTGGGAACTTATCTGGGCTAGCTAAAGCCAACTTCATAAAATATCTAGGTGACTAGTAGTAATACAGAGAAACAACAACAACAAAAATAATTAAAAATTTTTTTTTGTAAAACATGAAAAATCTTAGGGGCCTTGTGCCCCTGTATCCCCTATGGGCATGACGCCCCTGCTCTCACTTAACAGTACATTTCACGAAGAGGTAAACCTCAGCTTCTCTGCAAACTGTGTTCCACTTGGTGAAAAGCTCTGCTTAGACTCACTGTACTTTGTCTCAACCATAGGTCTCTCTGAGACCTCATGCACACAAACATCTAGATTCCCCTCTCACACACACATACAGACACAGCAGTATGGCAGTTATATTTAGGTGCTTCATATTGTCCAGAAGGCCCACTGTCAGAGGTTGAAATGAATGGCTGTTTATATTAAGAGCCTGGTTTAATGAATTAGTATACTGCCTGGCCATGTCAAACCCCAGACTCATACAGACCAGACCCCATCCCCCCTCTCCCACCCTCTCCAGCCTCTCGCCCCCTTAGACGGTCGGTGAGTCACCCTGATTGCGTCCTTCGGGACGGCCGAGCCAGGGGTGCCCGACGCCCCTTGGAGGGGTCCTGTTCATTTGGGAAGGTCATCTGGCTGGGGCTAGGTCTGGGAGACCCCTCCCCTCCTCTTTCTCTCTCTTCCTCTCAATTCAATTAAATTCCATAGATTTTATTTACATGGCAAGTTACATTAATTACATTGTCAAAGTATACATATAACAAAAATGGTGGGACCAACAGTAATAATAATAATCAAATCAAACCAAATTGTATTGGTCACATACACATGGTTAGCAGATGTTAATGCGAGTATAGCGAAATGCTTGCGCTTCTAGTTCCAACAGTGCAGTAATATCTAACAAGTAATCTAACAATTCCCAACAACTACCTAATAATCACAAATCTAAAGGGGTGAATGAGAATATGTACATACAGTTGAAGTCGGAAGTTTACATACACCTTAGCCAAATACATTTATATTCAGTTTTTCATAATTCCTGACATTTAATCCTAGTAAAATGTCCCTGTCTTAGGTCAGTTAGGATCACCACTTTATTTTAAGAATGTGAAATGTCAGAATAATACTAGAGAGAATGATTTATTTCAGCTTTTATTTCTTTCATCACATTCTCAGTGGGTCAGAAGTTTACATACACTCAATTAGTATTTGGTAGCATTGCCTTTAAATTGTTTAACTTGGGTCAAATGTTTTGGGTAGCCTTCCACAAGCTTCCCACAATAAGTTGGGTGAATTTTGGCCCATTCCCCCTGACAGAGCTGGTGTAACTGAGTCAGGTTTGTAGGCCTCCTTGATCGCACACACTTTTTCAGTTCTGCCCACAAATTTTCTATAGGCTTGAGGTCAGGGCTTTGTGATGGCCACTCCAATACCTTGACTTTGTTGTCCTAAAGCCATTTTGCCACAACTTTGGAAGTATGCTTGGGGTCATTGTCCATTTGGAGGAACCATTTGCGACCAAGCTTTAACTTCCTGACTGATGTCTTGAGATGTTGCTTCAATATATCCACATCATTTTCCTCCCTCATGATGCCACCCATTTGGTAAATTCATTATTAGAGAGGGGACCCCATACTTCGCTGCCATATATAGCAATTCATTCTATAACTGATTGGATCATTTTGAGCCAGATTCTAATTGGAATTTCAATTTCAATGTTCCCTTTAATGGCATAGAATAGTCTTCTTGCTTTGTCTCTCAGCTCATTCACAGCCATGGGAAAGCTACCTGTGCTGCTGATATTTAGTCCTCGATATGTGTAGTTTCTGGTGTGTTCTAATAGAACTGTGTCCAAATAGAATTTATATTTGTGATCCTGATTTCCTGACCTTTTTTGGAATATCATTATATTCAGGGTTTTTAGGTTAACTGTTAGAGCCCAGGTCTGACAGAACCTGTGCAGATGATCTAGATGCTGCTGTAACTCCTCCTTACTGGGAGACAGTAGCACCAGGTCATCTGCGTACAGCAGACACTTGATTTCAGTGTTGTCTAGGGTGAGACCAGGTGCTGCAGATTCTTCTGATGTTTTTGCCAAATCATTAATGTAGATGTTAAATAGTGTTGGACTTATTGTGCAACCCTGTTTCACTCCACATCCCTGAGAGAAGAAGTCTGTTTGCTTATTGCCAATTTTAACCGCAAATTTGCTTTTAGTGTACATTGATTGAATAACATCATACGTTTTCCCTCCAATGCTATTTTCTATTAGTTGAAAAAAAAAATGTGCCAAATTGAATCAAATGCTTTCTTGAAGTCTACAGTAGATGTTGCCTTTGTTTTGGTTTACTTGTTTGTCAATTAGAGTGTGGAGGGTGTAAATGTGGTCTGTTGGATGATAATAAATCTGGCTTCTACTCAGGAAGTTGTGTTCATCAAGAAAATTATGTTGTCTGCCATTTATAATATTGCAGAGAATTTTCCCCAAGTTGCTGTTGACGCAAATTTCACTCTAATTATTTGGGTCAAATTTGTCTCCCTTTTATTAGATTGGTGTGATCCATCCTTGGTTCCAAATATCAGGGAAAATAGCTGCAGTGACTATAATGTTTGTCACGACTTCCGCCGAAGTCGGTCCCTCTCCTTGTTCGGGCGGCGTTCGGCGGTCGACGTCACCGGCCTTCTAGCCATCGCCGATCTACTTTTCATTTTCCATTTGTTTTGTCTTTGTCTTACACACCTGGTTTCAATTCCCCAATTACTTGTTCATTATTTAAACCTCTGTTCCCCCATGTTTGTTTGTGAGTAATTGTTTGTATGTAATACCGTCTGTTATTGTGGGCTCGCATTATTGCGTTGTATTTGATTGTATTTTGAGTAAATATGTTTTTTTACTTATATCTGCTGTCCTGCGCCTGACTACTCCACACCAGCTCCCACAGACTTTATTACAGAATTACTCACCTGAAATGGAGTCAGCAGGAGCAGACGACCCCCCTTTTGCAGTCGAAGAGTTCGTCCAGCAGCACGCGACCATGTTACAACGTCTGGGCACCGCCATGGATCGCGTGCTGCAGACGAAGGATAGATGGGAGAGAGAAGGAGGTCCTCCAACGCCTCCACCAGCCCCACTAAAGCAGGCTCCACTGTCCACCCCTCCTTCACCCGGTCCCAGCGGGATTCGGCTCGCACTCCCGAGGGAGTATGATGGGACGGCTGCCGGATGCCAGGGGTTCCTACTCCAGCTGGAGCTCTACCTGGTGACCGTCCACCCAGCTCCTTCGGGACGTGAGAGCATGTCCGCCCTCATCTCCTGCCTCTCAGGTAAAGCCCTGGAATGGGCCAACATCGTATGGAGTGAGGGAGACACGGCGTTGGACCATTACGCAGAGTTCACCCGCCGCTTTCGGGCAGTTTTTGACCACCCGCCTGAGGGTCGAGCGGCAGGTGAATCTTAGTTCCACCTGAGGCAGGGGACGAGGAGCGTGCAGGATTACGCTTCAGACTTCAGTACCCTGGCCGCCTGCGTGGGATGGAATGACTGGGCCCTGATCAATCACTACCGGTGCAGTCTGCGCGAGGACGTCCGTTGGGAGTTGGCCTGCCGAGACACCACCCTCACGTTGGACCAGCTGGTGGACCTGTCCATCCTGCTGGACAACCTGCTGGCCACCCGCAGACATCGGGATCGGGGCCTTCAGTTCCATCCCCCAGCACCTCCGATCCAACGCCCATGGAGCTAGGAGGTGCTGCATTTAGGGCGACCGGAGGAGGGGTCATTCCCTGCACCATCTGTGGCTGCAGAGGGCACACTGCTGGTCGGTGCTGGGGGGGTTCCTCAGGGAATCGAGGCAGCAGGCAGGGCACTATTGTGTCACCCCAGGTGTGTCGGCACCAGGCTCACCCAGAGCCCCCTGTTGCTCACATGTATGTGCTTATCAAATTTCCTGAGTTTTCCCCGCATTCCCAGCATAAGGCGCTTGTAGATTCAGGTGCAGCTGGGACTTTTATTGACTGTTCATTTGCTCATAGTTTAGGGATCCCCCTTGTTCCTGTAGATATGCCCTTCCCTGTGCATGCCCTAGATAGTCGACCATTAGGGTCAGGGCTGATTAGGGAGGCCACCACTCCAGTAAGCATGGTTACGCAGGAGGGTCACAAGGAGAGAATCAGTCTCTTCCTTATTGATTCTCCTGCATTTCCCATGGTGCTGGGCCTACCCTGGTTGGCCTGTCATGACCCCACTATTTCGTGGCAACAGAGGGCTCTCAAGGGCTGGTCACGAGAGTGCTCAGGGAGGTGTGTGGGAGTTTCCATCGGTGCGACTACGGTGGAAAGTCCAGACCAGGTCTCCATCGTACACATCCCCTCAGAATATGCCGATTTGGCTCTCGCCTTCTGTAAGAAGAAGGCGACTCAATTACCACCCCATCGACGGGGGGGATTGTGCGATAAATCTCCTGGTAGACGCAGCACTTCCCAGGAGTCACGTGTATCCTCTGTCACAGGAGGAGACGGCGGCTATGGAAACATATGTCTCCGAATCCCTGGGGCAGGGATACATTCAGCCCTCCACTTCACCTGCCTCCTCGAGTTTCTTTTTTGTGAAGAAGAAGGAGGGAGGTCTGCGCCTGTGTATTGACTATTGGGGTATCCATCAGATCACAGTGAGGTACAGCTATCCGCTGCCTCTCATTGCCAGTGCGATCAAGTCAATGCACGGGGTGCGCTTCTTCACAAAATTACAACCTGGTGCGTATCCGGGAGGGGGACGAGTGGAAGACGGCATTTAGTACCACCTCAGGGCACTATGAGTACCTCGTCATGCCGTACGGGTTGATGAATGATCCATCAGTCTTCCAGGCCTTTGTTGACGAGATATTCCGGGACCTGCACGGGCAGGGTGTAGTGGTGTATATTGACAACATTCTGATATACTCCGCTACACGTGCCGAGCATGTGTCCCTGGTGCGCAGGATGCTTGGTCGACTGTTGGAGCATGACCTGAGAAATGTCTGTTCTTCCAACAGTCTGTCTCCTTCCTAGGGTACCACATTTCCACTTCAGGGGTGGAGATGAAGAGTGGCTACATTTCAGCCGTGCGTAATTGGCCGACTCCCACCACGGTAAAGGAAGCGCAGCGGTTTCTAGGGTTTGCCAACTACTACCGGAGGTTTATCCGGGGTTTTGGTCAGCTCCCATTACCTCACTGCTGAAGGGAAGACCAGTGCGACCGCAGTGGTCGGCTGAGGCGGACAGGGCTTTTGGTCACTTGAAGGCTCTGTTTACCTCAGCTCCCGTGCTGGCTCATCCGGATCCCTCTTTGGCGTTCATAGTGGGGGTGGATGCGTCCGAGGCTGGGATAGGAGCCGTGCTATCTCAGCGCTCGGGTATGCCACCGAAGCTCCGCCCCTGTGCCTTCTTTTCGAAGAAGCTCAAGCTATCATGTGGGGGATCGGGAGCTGTTGACTGTCGTCAAGGCTTTGAAGGTGTGGAGACATTGGCTTGAGGGGGCGAGACACCCTTTTCTCATCTGGACTGACCACCAAAATCTGGAGTACATCCGGGCGGCGAAGAGACTGAACCCTTGCCAGGCAAGGTGGGCCATGTTTTTACCCGTTTTGTGTTCACCCTGTCCTACCGACCAGGTTCCCAGAACGCTAAGGCAGACACAATGTCCCGGATGTATGACACAGAGGAGCGGTCCATGGATCACACTCCCATACTCCCGGCCTCTTGCCTAGTGGCACCGGTAGTGTGGGAGCTGGACGCGGACATCGAGCGGGCGTTACGTACAGAGCCCACTCCTCTCCAGTGTCCCGCTGGGTGTCTGTACGTTCCGTCTGCAGTCCGCGACCGTTTGATTTATTGGGCACACACGTCACCCTCCTCTGGTCATCCTGGCATCGGTCGGACAGTGTGTTGCCTTAGTGGGAAGTACTGGTGGTCCACCTTGGCTAAGGACGTGAGGGTTTATGTTTCCTCCTGCTCGGTGTGCGCCCAGTGCAAGGCTCCCAGGCACCTGCCCAGAGGGAAGTTACAACCCCTACCCGTTCCAAAACGGCCGTGGTCGCACCTGTCGGTGGACTTCCTGACGGATCTTCCTCCCTCACAGGGAAACACCACGATCCTGGTCATTGTGGATTGGTTTTCTAAGTCCTGCTGTCTCCTCCCTTTGCCCGGTCTCCCTACGGCCCTACAGACTGCGGAGGCCCTGTTCACTCACGTCTTCCGGCACTACGGGGTGCCTGAGGACATAGTCTCTGATTGGGGTCCCCAGTTCACGTCCAGGGTCTGGAGAGCGTTCATGGAACGTCTGGGGGTCTCAGTCAGCCTCACCTCATGTTTTCACCCCGAGAGTAACGGGTAGGTGGAGAGAGTAAACCAGGATGTGGGTAGGTTTCTGCGGTCATATTGCCAGGACCAGCCGGGAGAGTGGGCGGCGTTCATCCCCTGGGCAGAGATGGCCCAAAACTCACTCCGCCACTCCTCCACTAACCTCTCTCCCTTCCAGTGCGTCCTGGGGTATCAGCCGGTTCTGGCACCTTGGCATCAGAGCCAGATCGAAGCTCCTGCGGTGGACGAATGGTTTAAGCGCTCAGAGGAGACCTGGGACGCCGCCCATGTACACCTGCAATGGGCCGTGAGGCGGTAGAAGGCGAGCGCCGACCGCCACCGCAGTGAGGCCCCGGTGTTTGCACCCGAAACCTGCCCCTCCGCCTGCCCTGCCCGGAAGCTGGGTCCGCGGTTTGTGGGGCCATTCAAAGTCCTGAGGAGACTGAACGAGGTATGCTACAGGTTACAGCTTCCCCCAGATTACCGTATTAATCCCTCGTTCCATGTGATCCTCAAGCTGGTGGTGGCTGGTCCACTCCAGGAGTCTGAGGTGCCGGAGGTTCCTCCGCCCCCTCTGGACATTGAGGGGGCCCCGGCGTATGCTGTTCGAGCCATGCTGGACTTGAGGCGTCGGGCGAGGGGCCTTCAGTACCTCGTGGAGTGGGAGGGGTACGGTCCGGAGGAAAGATGCTGGGTGCCGGTGGAGGACATCTTGGACCCTTCATTGCTGCGGGAGTTCCACCGTCTCCATCCGGATCGCCCTGCGCCTCGTCCTCCGGGTCGTCCCCGAGGTCGGTGTCGGCCCGCTGCTTGAGCCGCGCGTCAAGAGGGGGGTACTGTCACCACTTCCGCCGAAGTCGGTCCCTCTCCTTGTCCGGGCGGTGTTCTGCGGTCGACGTCACCGGCCTTCTAGCCATTGCCGATCCACTTTTCATTTTCCATTTGTTTTGTCTTTGTCTTACACACCTGATTTCAATTCCCCAATTACTTGTTCATTATTTAAACCTTTGTTCCCCCATGCTTGGTTGTGAGTAATTGTTTGTATGTAATACCGTCCGTTATTGTGGGCTCGCATTATTGCATTGTATTTGTTTGTATTTTGAGTAAATACGTTTTTTTACTCATATCTGCTGTCCTGCGGCTGACTACTCCACACCAGCTCACACAGACTTTATTACAATGTTGAAGAGTTTGACAATAGCCAATTTGAATTTGTGGTCTGTATATTTGACCATTTCATTTCAAATACCATCAGCACCACAGGCCTTTTTGGGTTGGAGGGTGCATCGTTTTTCCAATAATTCTTCTTCTGTGATTGGGGTATCCACAGGATTCTGATAGTCTTTGACTGCTGATTCAAGGATTTACAATTTTTCTTGTATATCCTTTTGTTATATATGTCCACTTTGGATAGCCAATTCCTCATGAGGTTTATTGAAATTTATTGTAATTATATCCCAGTAGTGGTTTGATTATATGGATTCCTCAATTACATCCAACTGATTTTAAATTATTTGTTATTTTTTGTTCTTAGGGTGTGTTTGTATTGCTTCAGTTTTCCCCATATTGAAGGTGTATATTTTTGTTGTCTGGTTCTCTGTGTTTTTGATTAGATATATTTCTCAATGACTTCCTTAGATTTTTGCAATCATTCTCAAACCATTTTTCATTATCTATTCTTTTTGGTTTGTTCTTATGTTTCTTTAGATTAGCCAAGGAGGCTAATTTGTCAAATATAAAGTTTATGTTCCAAACGGCCAAATGTACACCTTCATTGCTGTAGGAGAATGTTAAGGCTAAAAAGTTGTCCAGGAGAGATTGTATTTTTTTGGCTACTAATTGCTTTTTGGTAGATGTCTGTACTGTTTGCACTCCGTCTATAGGCCTGTTTAGTACCATGTCATTTATTGGGCAGTGATCCTTCATGGTTGGATTCCACTCTTCTCAGATACACTGTGATTTTACTGTGTTCTGAGAGAGGTGTAAGTGGACTGTGAAGGCTCTGAGAGATTCTGGGTTGAGGTCGGTGATAAAGTAGTCTACAGTACTGCTGCCAAGGGAAGAGCTGTTGGATTACCTACCAAAAAAGTCCCCTCTTAGCCTACCATTGTCTACCATTGCCAGTGTTCGACAGAGCTTCAGGAGCTGTGCTCTAATTTAGTTTCACTTTGTCATAGTTGTTTCTGGGGGTGTATGTGGGTAGGGAAAGGTTGTTGCTTCTCGGTAGGTGTTTATCCCCATGACTGTTACGTGTCTAGTCCTTCTGCTGTTCTAGCATTGAGGTCTCCACAGACCAGGACGTTGCCTTGGGCCTGAAAGTGACTAGTCTCCCCCTCTAGAATGGAGAAACTATTTTCATTGAAGTAGGGTGACTGAGGGGGGAATGTATGTGGCACAGAGGAAGATGTTTTTATCTGTTAAGATGACCTCCTTGTTGATTTTGAACCAGATAAAGAATTCTCCTATAGTTAGTTGTGATTCATACCATATTAGCATTCCCCCTGAGTCTCTGCCCTGTGTGATTCCAATTCATTTGGTGGATGGTAGGATTATCTCCCTATAACCTAGTGGGGATGTTTCCTGTAGCACTACAATATCAACATCATCATTTTCTTTCAGGAAGTCTAGGTTTCTGCTTTTTAGCCCAAAAGCAGAGGACTTCAACCCTTGTAAATTCCGTAAAAAAAATATATTTCATAACTGTATTTTCTTCAAAATTAGATAAACATTCACAATCGAACAAGAACTATTAAAATAGGATTTTTCAATTAACGTAAACTTGTATTATGCAAATTATATTTGTTTATCATTTAAGATAGCATTTGTGTCATGCCACTTGGGTAGATGTAGTGTGAGGATGGTGGAGTTCTTGTGCTCATCTTACCATGACCCTCGGCCTATCACATGTGAGCATCCATGACCCTCGGTCTATCAGATGTGAGCATAGTATACTCATTATGTGTTTAATGTCACTCATTTGGTTGGTGGGGGCTGGGCCAGTTGCTCCTCTCACAGCCTGTGCGTAGCTCTGCCTGCCGGGCTGTGGCTCCTCCAGGTGTGGGTCTGTGGTGGGTGGAGGGGGGGTGTAGGCCTCGTCTGGGTGGGTCTGAAGATGGGCTGGGGTGATCTGTGCTGCGCTGGCTATGGTGGGCATTGAGGTTGGTAGTGCTGTGGCCTTGGCTGTGGGGGTCCAGGGTGCTTGTCCAGGGTGATGTCTCTGTGATCTCAGGGGGTGGAGATTGCTCTGCTGTTCTGGGTGGAGAGGTCAGGCTGCGGTTTAAAGCGACGTCCTTGAGATGCGTCCTTGAGATGCAGACTGTTTCCCTGTACAGGTGAACATGGTCATAGAGACACTCCAGATTGAGGGTGGGATGGTGGGCCAGGTGTACATTGGGTCGCAGGGCACAGTCCCGGGAGAGGCTGGCGTTTATTCTTTAGATTTTGGAGAAGAAAAAAATACACAGGAAGTGTACATAACAATAACGATGCTATATACAGGGGCTCCCGGGTACCGAGTCAACGTGCGGGGGTACAGGTTAGTCGAGGTCATTTGTAAAGTGACTATGCATTGATAATAAACAGCGAGCACCAGCAGTGTAAAAACAAAGGGGGGGGGGGGGGTCAGTCAATGTAAATAGTGTGGGTAGCCATTTGATTAATTGTTCAGCAGCACCACCTAGCCATACCAGGTGGTGATGCAACCGGTCAGGATGCTCTCCATGGTGCAGGTGTAGAACTTTTTGAGGATAAAACTAACAAAATAGCACAGTTAGCTAGGAGCCCGTAAAATGGCAGCCATCCCCTCCGGCGCCATTGGGTCCTCTCTTCTGTCAACAGGACAATGTCAGCCAGTGTTTCTTCTGGACTGGAGGGGTTAGAGTGGGGGCTGGTGGGTGTTGGAGCTGGGGTGTGGCTGGTCTGTGCCGGTGTCACTGTCAGTGGGAGGCTGTTTTGTGGGCTGGGGGGAGGTGTGCAGCAGGCAGGGCTGGGGAGGCCTAGCTGGCTGAAGTGGGCTCCTCTGCTGTGTGAGGGCAGGTCATAGAGTGGTGATCTAGCTGCTCCTGAAGCCTGTCATCTGTTCTCTTTCTCTCCTGCAGCCTGTCCTCTGTTCAATTTCTCTCCTGCAGCCTGTCCTCTGTTCTCTTTCTCTCCTGCAGCTCCTCTCTTAGTGAGGTCAGCTCCTTATTACTGCTCTGCCTGTCTTTTTGGAGCTCTCTCACCTCTTTTGTTAGATCAGCCAGCTCTCTCTCTCTTGCTGAACCTCTTTCAGCTGTGTTGCAAGACTGCTGTCCTGCTCTGTCCTCACCTTGGTTAGGAGCTCCTCTAACGTGTGGATGTCTGGTTTCTGTTCGCTCTCCCTGAGCAGGACCACCTCCCCCTCCAGTCTGGGGAACTCATCCCTCATGGCAGCCATGGTGGTGAGGAGGGCCTGAGCCTGCTCTGCACTGAGGGGGTTGCTCTCCTCCTGGGGCGTGTCCTCCACTATGGTGGGAAGAGAGGTGCTGGATGTGCCTTTTTGGGTGGGGATAGTGGGGGTGAGAGTGGTGCTGTTGGAGTTTCTCTTGTGGGATGGAGTGCCACTAGTGGGGTCCTTCTCTCTCTCTGCTCTGTCCTTAATTGTCTGAAAGTCTGTTTCAAACAGCCTGAGATTACCTTGCACCATGACAGTCCCAGTCTTGTAGAGGTTGATTGTTATCATGGTGCTGTCAGGGTCGTCTGTCTCTTTTACTTTCAGCTTCCACCCATTACAGATTCCCTCTTTCTTTATGGATGGGTAGGGAGAGCAGACTGCTGAGCGCCATGCATTTGGCTGGTCACTGAGAAAGATGAGATTACTCACATCACCGTTTTTGTAGAGGTCTGCAAAAAGTGTTTCTGGCCTCCCCTTTAGTAGTTTCTGTTTAAAAGCTTTCCTCATTGTCAATTTTGGCCTCTGGAGAGTAGTGAATGGACTCAGCACTGAGGGGGAGTGGGGACATGGTGCCTGTGGACTCTGTTACTGCTGCTGCTGCGCTGTTCTGCTGCGCCATTGCCATGGCAACCGCTTTTGTTTGTCTGCTGCTGTTGCTAGCTTGCTCTAATTTAACTCAAAACCCAGCAAAAATAATGAAATCTTCACACAAAAAACAGAAGACATTTATTTTATTTATTTATTTTGTAATAATTTTTTATTTGTTTTGTTTTCTTTAAAAAAAAATGTTTTTGCCCTTTTTCGTGGTACCCAATTGGTAGTTACAGTCTTGTCCCATCGCTGCAACTCCCGTACGGACTCAGGAGAGGCGAAGGTCGAGAGCCGTGCGTCCTCCGAAACACAACCCAGCCAAGCCGCACTGCTTCTTGACACAATGCCTGCTTAACCCGGAAGCCAGCCGCACCAATGTGTCAGAGGAAACACCTATGACCTAACACCTGGCGACCGTGTATTGCGCCCGGCCCGCCACAGGAGTTGCAAGTGCACAATGGGACAAGACCTTCCCTGCCAGCCAAACCCTCCCCTAACCTGTAAGGTCCATGGAGAATAAGAGCACCTCCTCCTAGCTGCCCACTGCACTGAGGCTAGGAAACACTGTCACCACCGATAAATCCGCGATAATGGAGAATTTCAATAAGCATTTTTCTACAGCTGGCCATGCTTTCGACCTGGCTACCCCGACCCCGGTCAACAGCCCTGCACCCCTCACTGCAACTTTCCCAAGCCTCCCCCATTTCTCCTTCACCCAAATCCAGATAGCTGATGTTCTGAAAGATCTGCAAAATCTGGACCCCTAAAAATCAGCAGGGCTAGACAATCTGGACCCTGTATTCCTAAAATTATCCGCCGCCATTGTTGCAACCCCTATTACTAGCTCTCTTCATATCGTCTGAGATTCCCAAAGATTGGAAAGGTGCCGCGGTCATTCCCCCCCTTCAAAGGGGGAGACACTCTAGACCCAAACTGCTACAGACCTATATCTATCCCACCCTGCCTTTCTAAGGTCTTCGAAAGCCAAGTTAACAAACAGATCACTGACCATTTCGAATCCCATCGTACCTTCTCCGCTATGCAATCTGGTCTCCGAGCTGGTCACAGGTGCACCCCAGCCAAGCTCAAGGTCCTAAACGATATCATAACTGCCATCGATAAGAGACAATACTGTGCAGCTGTTTTCATCGACCTGGCCAAGACTTTCGACTCTGTCAATCACCATATTCTTATCGGCAGACTCAACAGCCTTGGTTTCTCAAATGACTGCCTAGCCTGGTTCACCAACTACTTCGCTGACAGAGTTCAGTGTGTCAAATCGGAGGGCCTATTGTCCGGACCTCTGGCAGTCTCGATGGGGGTGCCACAGGGTTTAATCCTCTTTTCTCTGTATATATCAATAATGTCGCTCTTGCTGCTGGTGATTCTCTGATCCACCTCTACGCAGACGACACCATTCTGTATACTTCTGGCCCTTCTTTGGACACTGTGTTAACTAACCTCCAGACGAGCTTCAATGCCATACAACTCTCCTTCCGTGGCCTCCAACTGCTCTTAAATGCAAGCAAAACTAAATGCATGCTCTTCAACCGATCGCTGCCCGCACCGGCACGCCCGACTAGCATCACTACTCTGGACGGTTCTGACTTAGAATATGTGGACAACTACAAATACCTAGGTGTCTGGTTAGACTGTAAACTCTCCTTCCAGACTCACATTAAGCATCTCCAATCCAAAATTACATCTAGAATCGGCTTCCTATTTCACAACAAAGCATCCTTCACTCATGCTGCCAAACATACCCTAGTAAAACTGACTATCCTACCGATCCTTGACTTCGGCGATGTCATTTACAAAATAGCCTCCAACACTCTACTCAGCAAATTGGATGCAGTCTATTACAGTGCCATCTGTTTTGTCACCAAAGCCCCATATACTACCCACCACTGCGACCTGTATGCTCTCGTTGGCTGGCCCTCGCTTCACATTCGTCGCCAAACCCACTGGCTCCAGGTCATCTATAAGTCATTGCTAGGTAAAGCCCCACCTTATCTCAGCTCACTGGTCACCATAGCAGCACCCACCCGCAGCACGCGCTCCAGCAAGTATATTTCACTGGTCACCCCCAAAGCCAACTCCTCGTTCGGCCGCCTTTCCTTCCGGTTCTCTGCTGCCAATGACTGGAACGAACTGCAAAAATCACTGAAGGTGGAGACTCATATCTCCCTCACTAGCTTTAAGCACCAGCTGTCAGAGCAGCTCACAGATCACTGCACCTGTACATAGCCCATCTGTAAATAGCCCATCCAACTACCTCATCACCATATTGCTATTTATATTATTTATTTTTGCTCCTTTGCACCCCAGTACCGCTACTTGCACACTCATCTTCTGCACATCTATCACTCCAGTGTTTAATTTGCCATACTGTAATAATTTCGCCACTGTGGCCTATTTATTGCCTCACCCCCCTTATCCTACCTCATTTGCACACACTGTATATAGACTTTCTCTATTGTATTATTAACTGTATGTTTGTTTATTCCATGTGTAACTCTGTGTTGTTGTTTGTGTCGCACGCTTTGCTTTATCTTGGCCAGGTCGCAGTTGTAAATGAGAACTTGTTATCAACTAGCCTACCTGGTGAAATAAAATAATTTTAAAAACCTGGACATTGCAATTGTGCACACCGTCCCATGGGTCTCCTGGTCATGGCCAGCTGCGACAGAGCCTGGACTCAAACCAGGATCTCTAGTAGCACATCTAGCACTGCGATGCAGTGCCTTAGACCACTGCGCCACTTGGGAGGCCCTGAAGACATGTTTAACGTTTGGTTTACTCACTCAGTTTGGTCGGTTGATGTAGTTGTATTAACTCCCCTTGCTAGGTTTGTTCTTGCTCAATTTTTCTAGCTAGCTTGTTAGCCTGCTGGCTAGGTTTTTGTTGTGTAGCTAGCTAGCGCAAAAACAAAACAAAATAATAAATAAATCAGGAGCTCACGTTGAGCATGTCTGTAGCTCTCTCTCTGTAGGCTGCTACATGGGCCAAATATGTTAACAACCAAAGCAGAGCAGAAGAGAGCAGAGCTGATCAGAGCAGAGGGGAGCAGAGTAGAGCAAAGCTGATCAGAGCAGAGGAGAGCAGAGCAGAGGGGAGCAGAGCTGATCAGAACAGAGGAGAGCAGAGGAGAGCAGAGGGGAGCAAAGCTGATCAGAGCAGAGGAGAGCAGAGGAGAGGGGAGCAGAGCTGATCAGAACAGAGGAGAGGGGAGCAGAGCTGATCAGAGCAGAGGAGAGCAGAGCAGAGGGGAGCAGAGGGGAGCAGAGCTAACCAGAGCAGAGCAGAGCAGAGGGGAGCAGAGCTGACCAGAGCAGAGGAGAGCAGAGGGGAGCAGAGCTGACCAGAGCAGAGCAGAGCAGAGGGGAGCAGAGCTGACCAGAGCAGAGGAGAGCAGAGCAGAGGGGAGCAGAGCTGATCAGAGCAGAGGAGAGCAGAGGGGAGCAGAGCTGACCAGAGCAGAGCAGAGGGGAGCAGAGCTGACCAGAGCAGAGGAGAGCAGAGCAGAGCTGACCAGAGCAGAGGAGAACAGAGCAGAGGGGAGCAGAGCTGACCAGAGCAGAGGAGAGCAGAGGGGAGCAAAGCTGATCAGAGCAGAGGAGAGCAGAGGAGAGGGGAGCAGAGCTGATCAGAACAGAGGAGAGGGGAGCAGAGCTGATCAGAGCAGAGGAGAGCAGAGCAGAGGGGAGCAGAGGGGAGCAGAGCTAACCAGAGCAGAGCAGAGCAGAGGGGAGCAGAGCTGACCAGAGCAGAGGAGAGCAGAGGGGAGCAGAGCTGACCAGAGCAGAGCAGAGCAGAGGGGAGCAGAGCTGACCAGAGCAGAGGAGAGCAGAGCAGAGGGGAGCAGAGCTGATCAGAGCAGAGGAGAGCAGAGGGGAGCAGAGCTGACCAGAGCAGAGCAGAGGGGAGCAGAGCTGACCAGAGCAGAGGAGAGCAGAGCAGAGCTGACCAGAGCAGAGGAGAACAGAGCAGAGGGGAGCAGAGCTGACCAGAGCAGAGGAGAGCAGAGGGGAGCAAAGCTGATCAGAGCAGAGGAGAGCAGAGGAGAGGGGAGCAGAGCTGATCAGAACAGAGGAGAGGGGAGCAGAGCTGATCAGAGCAGAGGAGAGCAGAGCAGAGGGGAGCAGAGCTAACCAGAGCAGAGCAGAGCAGAGGGGAGCAGAGCTGACCAGAGCAGAGGAGAGCAGAGGGGAGCAGAGCTGACCA
>NC_042980.1:20920834-21005838 GCF_901001165.1 Salmo trutta
GTCCACGCACCTAGGAAGGGGAGGGGTCAGGGAGATGCAAAACTCCTGCTCACAGGCAATCCTCAGAGACGGCTCACTCCCCAATGCTCATTCTGCCTCCTCACACAATAGAATATGATTTGGGGATTGAAATGGGGACTTGTCTTTGTCACTCACTGTGGGGTGTACATCACCAGGTAGATAGACAGATTATGTCATTATTCAGATTAGACTGGGGAATCTCATGTAGCTGACACAGGGGGCAGACAGTAGAGAGGCCATGATACATCTGTCCAGTTAGATGCCTTACTTTGATTAGTTTAAGTGGCTGTGAGGCTGGTACAACCAGTTGTCTTTTTGATTGTTTGATTGGTCTACTCTATGAGGGTGGATATCATTCGAAAAGTGACATTCAGAAGATAAAAAACTGGCTAAAATGGAGAGGGAAACGGGGAAGATTGACAAGAAGATTGACAAGAAGTAAAGCAGGATGGAGAAAGAGATGAGGTTAATGAACATCACAAGGTTCAATAAAACACGGCTTTGAAGGAAACTTTATGGGAGAAACTTTTCAATCCAAGCCTCCCCGTCACTCCTCAGTCATGCCATCTTAATGCAGCCCAGATAATGGCTCTGGTAATTGGTCATCGCCAGCTCACTACTAGGGAAACATGCGGCGCTATTGTCAACGTGTCTTTTGTTGTAGTTAAAAGAGGGACAAATAAGATGCAATTTACAGACTTTTAAGGGGTGATCTTTTTTGCCTTACCTCAATCACGCTGAAATTGTTTCTCCTGGAAGCCTGTAATTAAACCACAAGTGGTTCTCTGTCCTCCCCGGAGGCGCGAGGCAGCTAAAATAAATGGGGGCTATTAGCGCGGTGTGTGACGCGCAGCTCTAGCCTCGCGCACCGCTTTAACGGCTCGCTTAGTCTTTCCATGTCAATAGCCCGCTGCACCGCACAACTACAATATGATTGGGGGATGTTTTGCATGTGTTGGGTAGTAAGTTCGTTGTTAGCGCCTTGTAACGTTTGAAGCTAGAATGCAGATATAAAAACTTCAAAATAGACTACAGTTGAACATTCCTTGTCATTTTCACACCAACATTCAGATTATGTCATTCCCTATTTTATTGGATTGGCCTATTGGCACATAGGACTACATAGGAGTTAACACTAGGCCTGGAACAAGGTTTTTTTCAGGCATCAAAGCTGTATGGGATAATTCAACACATTATGCTTCACTATGTCTTTAAAAAAATGACTACCCATATTCTCTCTTGCGCTGCCTGTCTCTGAGGTCCCAGCCCCACCATGGACAGGGCCATGCACAGCCATTTTGGGGTTGGCATATGCTCAAACCAAAAAATGGCACCCCACAAAAATGTTTCAGCAACCTTGGTCACAGACATGTTGAGCAGTTATTACAAGAAGGCGGGAAAGCAGCAAAAGCATTTTGAATAAATGCTGCATTTATTAACAATGACCAACGCAATTCCAGCCAAAATAGAAGATTGTAAGAAATACTGTAGCCTACTGTTATTATATCCAACCCAACTCCACTTGTTGCCACTATCATGTATCCCAGTGTTTTTTAAACGTTTTGACCCGCGACCCCCAAAAAGTAATGGCATGAAACGTGCCACCCCACATACGCACATGCAGACATGTGAACATGTGCACACAATCCCTGTGCAAATGTAGCCTGTCATTACAACCATAAACTGTGATGCATTTTCATAACGCAAGATATATATATATACTGCGTGTTACACCTGCATTTGGAGCTGAAAGTCATCCATGTTGGTCATTCATCTTAGTCATTCATGTTAGCAGCCAATATCAAGCTGAACGTCTAAAAAAGGAAGAGCATTGTATTCGGAACAAATCATTCCCTAAGTTCTAGACCTCAGCTGAATATGGTAATGAATGGTGTGGCAGTTGAGCAAGTTCAGTAGACTAAATTACTTGGTGTTAGCTTAAATTCGAAACGGTCATGGTCAAAACATATTGATTCAATGGTTGTAAAGATGGGGAGAGGTCTGTCCTTGATAAAGAGATGCTCTGCTTTTTTGACACCGCACTCTACAAAGCAAGTCCTGCAGGCTTGTCTTATCTAGATTATTGTCCAGTTATGTGGTCAAGTGCTGCAAAGAAGGACCTAGATAAGCTGCAGCTGGCCCAGAACAGAGCGGCACGTTTTCCTCATCTTTGTAATCAGATATGCCTGACAGTCTCTCTTGGCTAAGAATTGAGGAAAGACTGATTGCATCACTTGTGTAAGAAATCCAAAATTGTTTGCATAGTCAACTTACACACAGTACCGACACACACACACACACACACACACACACACACACACACACACACACACACACACACACACACACACACACACACACACACACACACACACACACACACACTTACCCTACCAGACATGCTCCCAGGGGTCTTTTCACAGTCCCCAGCTCCAGAACAAATTCAAGGAAAAGTACAGTATTATACAGAGCCATGATTGCATGGAACTCCCTTCCATCTCATATAGCGCAAATGAACAGCAAACTTGGTTTCAAAAACGAATAAAGCAACACCTCAGGCACTATGCCTCTCCCCATGTGACCTACGTGTTGTGTGTATGTACTGACATGTATGTGTAACTGATAGATGCACACACACGCACACTACATGTTAATGTTTTTAAATGTATGTACATTTTAAAGTCTTTTGTCTCTAATGTCTTTTTCGTTATGTGCTGGGCCCCAGTAAGACTAGCTGTCGCCATTATCTTTAGACACATCACCAGTACCACCCAAATTAGGCCTATCTGAATTATGAAAAGTATCAATAAAATCCCCAGGTAGCCTATCATAGTTCTGGTAAAGATGAGTCAGTAGTAGATAAACTGTATTTTATATGGATGATAAATGTAGACCTACCTGTTTATTCCAGGAAGAACTGGAGGGAATTCTTTCTGGTCATTGATCTGGATATGCACACTGGCCTTTGTGCTGATGAATGGTCCTTTAGCAACAATCAAAACAAACAACTTTTTGGTTCTGAAGCATATAAGAAAATTGAACGACGACTTGCAGGCTGTGGTTTCAGAACAACAACGACAAACCAAAATTATACCACCACTTAAAAGGGCACTGGAGACTGGAAGGGTGAAGGAGCATGTGCTCTGCACAGGTAGAGCCTTATCGGTGCATGCATGTGCCTGACCATGGCCCTTTAGCCTGGGGCCCCTAGTGGCCCCCCAGGCTAAATGACCCTGCCTGGGGCCCTGTGGTGATGGTAGAGTCTGTGTGTGTGAGAGTGTTTCTGTTTGTTAGTGTGTGTGTGTGTGTGGGGTGGGGGGGTGGGGGGGGGTAGTGGGGGTAGTGATGGGGCGAGCAGCAGCAGCCAGATGTTCCCCTGCATTAGGAACTGACAGGCCTGTCATGTTTTCTCCTCCACTACCACAGAGTTCCATCACCTACCGTCTGCTGCACACACACCCTTGAGACATCGTCCAGTATACAGGGCCAGAGAGAGGGAGGGAGGGGGAGGGCGAGAGATAGAGAAATCAGAGCGCATTCTAAATTCTAATACATTCCATGACATCAGGCCCTATACTTATTATGGTGTTGATACTTGTTGTAGGACTAAACAATATTAGTCTACCTTTGAAGCATAAAATGTAATTTATACATTATAGGATGGTGACACGATGTGCATATTTTTCTGCTGTGACAATGTCTCCCCCTAGTGTTCATTAATTGATGAGCATAGACAGACTGAGGAACAGGCTCAGTGCAGTTGCCATTTAGCGATTTGTCCTTCTTCTCTTGATAAACATCTCCTCCTACTGGCTGTCCTGGCAAACTACATCTCTATTATTCCTAACCACTACTGAATTAAATCAAATCAAATGGTATTTGTCACATGCACCAAATACAACAGGTGTAGTAGACCTTACAGTGAAATGGTTACTTACAAGCCCTTAACCAACAATGCTTACTTAACAAGGGTTAAGTAAAAAATAGATAAGTAAAACATAGAAAATGAAAGTAACAAATAATTAAACAGCAGCAGTAAAATAACAAGCGAGGATATATACAGGGGGTACCGGTACAGAGTCAATGTGCAGGCACCGGTTAGTTGAAGTAATTGAGGTAATATGTACATGTAGGTAGAGTTAAAGTGACTATGCATAGATTATAAACAGAGAGTAGCAGCATCGTAAAAGAGGTGTCTGGGTAAAAGCTGTTAAGATGCCTTTTGGAACTCGACTTGACGCTCCGGTACCGCTTGCCGTGTGGTAGCAGAGAGAACAGTCTATGACTAGGGTGGCTGGAGTCTGACAATTTTTAGGGCCTTCCTCAAACACAAACTGATATAGAGGTCCTGGATGACAGGAAGCCTGGCCCCAGTGATGTACTGTAGTGCCTTGCGGTCGGAGGCCGAGCAGTTTCCATACCAGGCAGTGATGCAACCAGTCAGGATGCTCTCGATGGTGCAGCTGTGGAACCTTTTGAGGATCTGAGGATCTATGCAAAATCTTTTCAGTCTCCTGAGGGGGAATAGGTTTTGTCGTGCCCTCTTCACAACTGTCTTATTGTGCTTGGACCATGTTAGTTTGTTGGTGATGTGGACACCAAGGAACTTGACGCTCTCAACCTGCTCCACTGCAGCCCCGTCGATGAGAATGGGGGCGTGCTCGGTCCTCCTTTTCCTGTAGTCCACAATCATCTCTTTTGTCTTGATCACGTTGAGGGACAGGTTGTTGTCCTGGCACCACACGACCAGGTCTCTGACCTCCTCCCTATAGGCTGCCTCATCGTTGTCGGTGATCAGGCCTACCACTGATGTGTCATCAGCAAACTTAATGATGGTGTTGGAATCGTGCCTGGCCGTGCAGTCATGAGTGAACAGGGAGTACAGGAGGGGACTGAGCACACACCCCTGAGGGGCCCCAGTGCTGAGGATCAGCGTGGCCGATGTGTTATTCCCTACCCTTACCACCTGGGGGCGGCCCGTCAGGAAGAACAGGATCCAGATGCTGAGGGAGGTGTTTAGTCCCAGGGTCCTTAGCTTAGTGATGAGCTTTGAGGGCACTATGGTGTTGAATGCTGAGCTGTAGTCAATTAATAGCATTCTCACATAGGTGTTCCTTTTGTCCAGGTGGGAAAGGGCAGTGTTGAGTGCAATAGAGATTGCATCATCTGTTGATCTGTTGGGGCGGTATGCAAATTGGAGTGGGTCTAGGGTTTCTGGGATAATGGTGTTGATGTGAGCCATGACTCCTCCTTTCAAAGCACTTCATGGCTACAGATGTGAGTGCTACGGGTCAGTAGTCATTTAGGCAGGTTAACTTAATGTTCTTGGGCACAGGGAATATGGTGGTCTGCTTGAAACATGTTGGTATTACAGAATCAGTCAGGGACAAGTTGAAAATGTCAGTGAAGACACTTGCCAGTTGGTCAGCGCATGCTTCGGAGTACACTTCCTGGTAATCCATCTGGCCCTGCGGCCTTGTGAATGTTGACCTGTTTAAAGGTCTTACTCACATCGGCTACGGAGAGCGTGATCACACAGTTGTCTGGAACAGCTGGTGCTTTCATGCATGTTTCAGTGTTACTTGCCTCAAAGCGAGCATAGAAGTTATTTAGCTCGTCTAGTAGGTTTGTGTCACTGGGCAGCTCGCGGCTGTGCTTCCCTTTGTAGTCTGTAATAGTTTGCAAGCCCTGCCACAGCCAACGAGCGACAGAGCCGGTGTAGTACGATTCAACCTTAGTCCTGTATTGACGCTTTGCCTGTTTGATGGTTTGTCGTAGAGCATAGAGGGATTTCTTGTAAGCGTCCGGGTTAGAGTCCCGCTCCTTGAAAGTGGTAGCCCTACCCTTTAGCTCAGTGCGGATGTTGCTTGTAATCCATGGCTTCTGGTTGGGGTATGTACGTACGGTCAATGTGGGGATGACGTCATCGATGCACTTATTGATGAAGCCAGTGACTGATGTGGTGTACTCCTCAATGCCATTGGAAGAATACCGGAACATATTCCAGTCTGTGCTAGCAAAACAGTCCTGTAGCTTAGCATCTGCTTCATCTGACCACTTTCTTATTGACCGAGTCACTGATGCTTCCTGCTTTAGTTTTTGCTTGTAAGCAGGAATCAGGAGGATAGAATTATGGTCAGATTTGCCAAATGGAGGGCGAGGGAGAGCTTTGTATGCGTCTCTGTGTGTGGAGTAAAGGTGGTCTAGAGTTTTTTTCCACTCTGGTTGCACATTTAACATGCTGATAGAAATAAGCAAAACTGATTTGAGTTTCCCTGCATTGAAGTCCCCAGCCACCGCCGCCTCTGGATGAGCGTTTTCCTGTTTCCTTTTGGCCGTACACAGCTCATTGAGTGCGGCCTTAGTGCCAGCATCGGTCTGCGGTGGTATATAGACAGCTACGAAAAATATAGATGTAAACTCTCTTGGTAAATAGTGTGGTCTACAGCTTATCATGAGATACTCTACCTCAGGTGAGCAAAACCTCGAGACTTCCTTAGATTTCGTGCACCAGCTGTTGTTCACAGATATGCATAGGCCGCCGCACTTGTCTTACCAAAGGTCGCTGTTCTATCCTGCCGAAAAAGCTAAAACCCGCCAGCTGTGTTAATAATATTGTCGTTCAGCCCCGACTCGGTGAAACATAAGATATTACAGTTTTTAATGTCCTGTTGGTAGGACATACGTGCTTGTAATTCGTCTATTTTATTATTGATTGATTGTACGTTGGCTAATAGGACCGATGGTAAAGGTAGATAACCATCTCTGTGACAGATCCTTACAAGGCACCCGGACCGTCGTCCATGATACCTCTGTCTTTTCCTCCTGCGAATGACGGGGATGAGGGCCTTGTCGGGTGTCTGGAGTAAATCCTTCCCGTCCGACTCGTTGAAGAAGAAGAATTCCTCCAGTACGGGGTGAGTAATCGCTGCCCTGATGTCAAGAAGCTATTTTCGGTCATAAGACACGGTGGCAGAAACATTATGTACAAAATAAGTTACAAATAACACGAAAAAACATACACAATAGCACACTTGGTTACGGGATCGTAAAACGGCGGCCATCTCCTTCGGCGCCATTTTGTACTGACCATGAAAATCAAGGCTCAGATCCAATGCCTTCTAAATGCAGCTGTAGGCTCATAAACCATATAGCTCATATTCTGAGAAAGATCCAGTGGGACGATTGGATAATGATTAGATGGCAGAGAAGAAAGAAGACGAGGGGATTAAATGGTCAATAAAATAGTTTTATTTAGTTATTTAAGGGTACAACTGTTACAATGGTTAATCAGATAGAAAACAAAACTAGCTTTTCAAAATAAAAGCAACGTCCATTTAATATAATATGTATTGGTTTCAAAACACACTAGTCACCACCTTTAATAAATACTCTTCTTTTTGTATATTTGTTTTTACAAAAACATGAGCGTACGCCAACGGGACGAAACAAAGATTTGTTTGAAGGGTCAGTCAGAGAGGTTGGTCAGAGAAGATAGCATACACAGATAGATATAGGGTGTATACCAAATGGCACCCTATTCCCTATATAGTGCCGTACTAAAGTACTAAAGTAAAACATAGAAAGTAGTGCACTATGTAGGGAATAGGGTGCCATTTGGGAAGCAGACCTAAACACATCGCTGTAAGGACTGTAAGTCAAACACCACATAGAGAGTGGAGAGCAGGTAGGTTTAAGGTTAAAGACAGACGCGGGTTAAAGAGAGTTACTATAGTAAATTAAAGCACTGTGGTCTTGGACCAGAGTGCTGTTGGATTAGAGGATTTATTTTATTTATTTATTTTTCAATACTGAAAAAAACCGTCAACACACCAGTTGAGTATAGTGAGCTAGACAGCCATTTTAGTCAGGGGCGCAACTTTGGTTTTAGAAGTGGGGGGGACATAACTTTATTTCATTTTATTTATCCAGTAGGATAAACACTCCAAACAGCCTACCCGACTGCTCGGAGGCGTCCACATGGTCCTAAACCACAACGTTGCCGAGTTTTGTATCACATTCCAATGATAAAACTAGGGGGACAAATATGCAATTTCAGAAAGTGCGGGGAACATTTCCCCCCAATCCTTAGTGAAAGTTGCGCCCTACATGTGCTATGAGAATGGTTTTCCCAGGGAAAACTCCTGGACATGTACTTTGATGATGTGACAAAGGAAAACTCCTGGACATGTACTGTACTTACAGTATCATCTAACTCACCCTGACTTCCTCAGATATCTTTAACCCTCTCCTCCACTGACCAAACTGGAACAGAAAGCTAATACTGAGGCTTCACACTAAAGCTGGTATTTAATAATGCAGTAGGAAGGGCCTCTTTCAGGTAAGACTATACCCAGGGTCAGGGTGCAGTGTGGGGTAGAGAGGAGGGAAGAGAGGGGGTCAGGGCGACGGTGGTGGTGGAGATGAGAGTATTGTTAGATTCTGAGCTTAGTTTACAGTACAGTGAGTCAGATTATTATTTATAAAATACTTTGTTTGTTGTGCTGCCACCCTTTTGCTCTATTCTATTTGCCAAGTAAGAAGCACTGCAGGTGTATACACCAGGCAGGTCACCCGTGATACAAGTCAGTATTCGATGTCCATACATGTCTGAGGATGTTGGGAGATGACGTAGATACCGGCCACTCTTTGGTTTTGCTAGGGTGTTGTGGATGGGCGTAAGCATCTGCCTCTGGTTCCAAAGGTTGCATGTTTGAATCCAGTAATAGTTGTTTTTTATATTTTTGTTTTAAGCCTATCCCAAACCTTAACCCTTAACCATTCTGAGTTAATGCCTAACCTTAAGAATTCGTAGTTAATGCCTAAAATTTGAACTTGGAACGATACAGAGAAGTAACCAAACACTTTGAAATTTGACGTTTGAGAAACATGGTTGAACATCTAATTCTGCCGTGGGACTGTGAGAGCTTGTTGGTATACACACACACACTTTTACTCTCTAAAACACTCGCACACACACTTTTTCCTCAGTCCATCACACCAACAACTTTTCGGTCTCACTCACTCACTCACTCACTCACTCACACACTCACACACTCACACACTCACACACTCACACACACACACACACACACACACACACACACACACACACACACACACACACACACACACACACACACACACAAGCAGAGTAGGTATATGTCACATCCTGCTGTGGCTATATGACTCAGTGAAGGACCACTCCGTAAAACCCATCCAGGAGCCCTGGCTCACACAGAGGAACAGAAGAGAGGAACAGAAGAGAGGAACACAATGAAACCTAACATAACAGGCACAGTGAGGATAGGGAGGGAGGGAATAGAAACAGGGTCGTTCCACCAATTCGGTGCCTTTTGAGAAGTGTAACTTGGATTTTGATTTGACATAATTTCAACATTCTGTCATAAAGAGCACATGTTCAACTTCATAAAAAACATGTTTTCCCATCTTTAGTAAGTGCCTATTAAGTGCTAAATAAAGTAACAGGGTAGACGATTTCATCTTAAATCAGCCATAAATCCCCTTGTGACAGGGGGAATGGAGATCTTGTTGTGTGCAAACAGGGAGGGGCAACTGAATGAAAGCTTCACCATTTTTATATTTATTGTTAAAACATCTCTAGCCTGTTTATCGATGGGTAACAGTGTTGACGTGTTATGCTTGACCCTCTCAGTTTTACACCCCAAAACACCACAAAACGGCCAACAAGAGCAGGACCAGCTCACCTGCTTTTACACTAGGATTTCACTATCAGCAGTTCATTGTTTCTATAGAATAAAACATTAAAAAGGAACAAATAAGAATTTGTTCTTAACTGACTTACCTAGTTAAATAACGGTTTAATAAATAAAGAAATACAAATAAATACTAATCTTCAGAAATAACTTTGTCAAAGCAACAAAATAGCTTTACAATGATGGTAAAAACGTGGAGAAATGTGCGGGTTAAGTAGGTTCAAATCTTCCTAGAAGTCACAGAGGATGCACAGAGGGACATGTCAAAATGCTGACTTTTGGCAGTTTAGCAAGTCTTTTATTCATATTAAAGATGAAGATTTGAATTCTCCATGTAGTCTCTATTAAAGGGCACTTAATTTAATATAGCAGGCTTTTAAAATTCAATATTGGTGCACTATTTCTATTTCAAATATCAAGGGATGCAAAAGGCACTCTTCATGGAACGACCCAACAGATGAAGGTGGTTAATATAGAAAGGACAGATGAAGGTGGTTAATATAGAAAGGACAGATGGAGGTGGTTATTATAGAAAGGACAGATGGAGGTGGTTAATATAGAAAGGACAGATGAAGGTGGTTAATATAGAAAGGACAGATGAAGGTGGTTATTATAGAAAGGACAGATGGAGGTGGTTAATATAGAAAGGACAGATGAAGGTGGTTAATATAGAAAGGACAGATGGAGGTGGTTAATATAGAAAGGACAGATGAAGGTGGTTAATATAGAAAGGACAGATGGAGGTGGTTAATATAGAAAGGACAGATGAAGGTGGTTAATATAGAAAGGACAGATGAAGGTGGTTAATATAGAAAGGACAGATGAAGGTGGTTAATATAGAAAGGACAGATGGAGGTGGTTAATATAGAAAGGACAGATGAAGGTGGTTAATATAGAAAGGACAGATGAAGGTGGTTAATATAGAAAGGACAGATGAAGGTGGTTAATATAGAAAGGACAGATGGAGGTGGTTAATATAGAAAGGACAGATGGAGGTGGTTAATATAGAAAGGACAGATGGAGGTGGTTAATATAGAAAGGACAGATGGAGGTGGTTATTATAGAAAGGACAGATGGAGGTGGTTAATATAGAAAGGACAGATGGAGGTGGTTAATATAGAAAGGACAGATGAAGGTGGTTAATATAGAAAGGACAGATGAAGGTGGTTAATATAGAAAGGACAGATGAAGGTGGTTAATATAGAAAGGACAGATGAAGGTGGTTAATATAGAAAGGACAGATGAAGGTGGTTAATATAGAAAGGACAGATGGAGGTGGTTAATATAGAAAGGACAGATGAAGGTGGTTAATATAGAAAGGACAGATGAAGGTGGTTAATATAGAAAGGACAGATGGAGGTGGTTAATATAGAAAGGACAGATGGAGGTGGTTAATATAGAAAGGACAGATAGAGGTGGTTAATATAGAAAGGACAGATGAAGGTGGTTAATATAGAAAGGACAGATGGAGGTGGTTAATATAGAAAGGACAGATGAAGGTGGTTAATATAGAAAGGACAGATGGAGGTGGTTAATATAGAAAGGACAGATGAAGGTGGTTAATATAGAAAGGACAGATGAAGGTGGTTAATATAGAAAGGACAGATGAAGGTGGTTAATATAGAAAGGACAGATGGAGGTGGTTAATATAGAAAGGACATATGAAGGTAGTTAATATAGTAAGGACAGATGGAGGTGGTTAATATAGAAAGGACAGATGAAGGTGGTTAATATAGAAAGGACAGATGAAGGTGGTTAATATAGAAAGGACAGATAAAGGTGGTTAATATAGAAAGGACAGATGAAGGTGGTTAATATAGAAAGGACAGATGAAGGTGGTTAATATAGAAAGGACAGATGAAGGTGGTTAATATAGAAAGGACAGATGGAGGTGGTTAATATAGAAAGGACATATGAAGGTAGTTAATATAGTAAGGACAAATGGAGGTGGTTAATATAGAAAGGACAGATGAAGGTGGTTAATATAGAAAGGACAGATGGAGGTGGTTAATATAGAAAGGACAGATGAAGGTGGTTAATATAGAAAGGACAGATGGAGGTGGTTAATATAGAAAGGACAGATAGAGGTGGTTAATATAGAAAGGACAGATGAAGGTGGTTAATATAGAAAGGACAGATGGAGGTGGTTAATATAGAAAGGACAGATGGAGGTGGTTAATATAGAAAGGACAGATGGAGGTGGTTAATATAGAAAGGACAGATGGAGGTGGTTAATATAGAAAGGACAGATGAAGGTGGTTATTATAGAAAGGACAGATGAAGGTGGTTAATATAGAAAGGACAGATGGAGGTGGTTAATATAGAAAGGACAGATAGAGGTGGTTAATATAAGAAAGGACAGATGGAGGTGGTTAATATAGAAAGGACAGATGAAGGTGGTTAATATAGAAAGGACAGATGGAGGTGGTTAATATAGAAAGGACAGATGAAGGTGGTTATTATAGAAAGGACAGATGGAGGTGGTTAATATAGAAAGGACAGATGAAGGTGGTTAATATAGAAAGGACAGATGAAGGTGGTTAATATAGAAAGGACAGATGGAGGTGGTTAATATAGAAAGGACAGATGAAGGTGGTTAATATAGAAAGGACAGATGGAGGTGGTTAATATAGAAAGGACAGATGGAGGTGGTTATTATAGAAAGGACAGATGAAGGTGGTTAATATAGAAAGGACAGATGAAGGTGGTTAATATAGAAAGGACAGATGGAGGTGGTTAATATAGAAAGGACAGATGGAGGTGGTTAATATAGAAAGGACAGATGGAGGTGGTTAATATAGAAAGGACAGATGGAGGTGGTTAATATAGAAAGGACAGATACTTATTTCACTTCGCCGAGCAGCGCAGAGCTGTTGTGGAGGAAGTTGTAAAGGAAGTGTGTTTGTGTTTATGCAGGACCTCCCGTCCTCACCTACCATTGCGTCACACCCTCCATACAAAGCCTCCAACCACATTTTCGGATCAAGCATACATTGGCTCTGACTTCTGCAGAGGCCATATCACTGTAAATGTTGCATGGTCAATGCAGACGTCGGATTGACCATGCAACGCCTTTAAAATAGATGTATGGAGGTGGGCTGGTGAAGGAGGCAACAGATGATAATGAATCCATCCATCCAAGAGAAGGAGAGAGGCAGGTCAAAATGGGTTGTCCACTGCATGCATTAAAGAACCTATGTTAGGTATTATCCTTTCTATGCAGAATTTAATTGTTCCTCCAACTTTACTGCTGTGTGTGTTGAAATGTCTGTACAGACTGTAGAATGACAGACGGTAGGTATGTTTACCTCAGAGCCCCAGAAGACCCTGTGCTCTGCTGGAGGCCCCGGGGGAATACTTTCCATTCAATTCATTCTCACCTTGTGATGAAAATGTCCCTAATTGTATGATCCTCTATTATCTCTACTGTCTGTTTGTATTTGATGCCAGGCTCCTATAGTGCTCTCTCAGCGCTGGGTTTAGTATTGTTGTGTTGGGGCGCTGTGCCTCTAGCTGTGTTTGGATCACAGGCAGTAGGAAAGATAGAGAGCAGTGGAGGCTGGTGGGCCCGTCCTCCGATTTAAAGTGATACCAGCCACCACTGGTAGAGAAAGGGTGCTATGACACAGTAAGATAGAAATTACATGAAGTATTTACCTACCTTATAAGCACAAATCTAACATCGGAAAAACAATGGCATCCATGTCCCACAGTCGACCATCACAAGCAGCATAAGCACACCAAGGATGTAGTAGCATCTAGTAGCGCCATTTTTGTAGTTCTTAGTCAGAGTCCTTTACTGTTGCTGAGTGAGTTTTTAGCTGGGACAAACCCAGCACATACTTTCAGTCAATACACAGAGAGAGGGCCCCCTCCCTCATAGCAACACAGCCATGCTAATCACATCCTTGTGCAGGGTAATACACATCTATCAATCAAAGGGGAAAGGGGATACCTAGTCAGTTGCACAACTGAATGTATTCAACTGAAATGTGTCTTCCGCATTTAACCCAACCCCTCTGAATCAAAGAGGGGCGGGGGGCTGCCTTCATCTACATCCACACGTCATCGGCGCCCGGGGAGCAGTTGTTGTGGGGTGATAACTGCCTTGCTCAAGGGCAGAACGGCAGATTTTTCCATCTTGCCAGCTCAGGGATTAAATTCGAACAAGCAACCACTAGGCTACCTGCCGCCCAACTAATCAGTTAAGCCTTTTAAACACAATCAAATAATCAATCAATCACACTCAACAGGTCCTCTCATTTCAGGTTGTCTTCAGGTTGTCTTCCAGACCTTACTGTGATGTTGTGATACTGTGTCACTGTTAGCCCCTAGCCCCTAGCCATCTGACACCTGTGAGTGAGGGGTATGCAAGACAGGCTAGACATTCAAAACACTCCATGTACCGAGGGTTCTGGGTGAAGGAGATAAAGAGGGGGAAGGAAGGAGAGAGGAGCTGGGTGTAACAGTAGCTGTGTCGGTGGGACACTGGGAGGGTCACCTGTCACTCAACCCCCTGTGGTATCCATGGTGAGACGGGCCCTCAAGGCATCACAGCGTGACATCACTTCCTCCTGAGGGATCAATTAGGTGGGTTCAGAAGGACAGAGACTCTTCACTCGTCCTCTCCACAGCAAAAGTTTCTTACCTAAGAACAACGTGTCTTCACAATCACAACTCCCTTTTTAGGGAGAAAAAGCATTGAAGTAAATTGTAGGAGCGTTATATTCAAGTGTCCGACTTAAATAAGCACAAATGTATTTCCACTGATGAACACAAAGTAAGCCGTCAAATTACTGCAACGATTCTTCACTAGTCTTACTACTCTGGATAAAGGTATATGCTCTGGGCTCTACTCTAGACCATTCCAACTCTGCTGTCTTTCTCCATCTCTCTCTCTCCCCAACCTCCCTTTCTCTGGCAGTTTGAGGGGTTGTCACCATCTCATCCACTCGATCCCTCTATCCCCCTTCCCTCTCTCTGGTAGGTTGGGGGGTGTCATATTCGTCCATTGCCATGGGTATTCACCCTCCTCTCCTGGGTGCTTCCTCTCCTCTCCTGGGAGTTGCCCCTCCTGTTATGGGAGGTGTAGAAGAGATCAGAGGGACCAAAAGAGGTGCAGGAGGAGGTGGTGGAGGTGAGGCCACAGGCTTCACAGGCCAGGGCCAACTGTCTCAGAGCATCCAGAGAGTCTACCTTGGCACTGCGCAGGAGATCACACTGACCCTGTAGAGAGAGAGAGAGAGAGAGAGAGAGAGAGAGAGAGAGAGAGAGAGAGAGAGAGAGAGAGAGAGAGAGAGAGAGAGAGAGAAAAAAATTGTTTCCAAGACAATTTTATTTTGTCTCCAAGACAATTTCCCCTTGGTGACAATAATGTTTATTGTATCAAATGTATTGTATCACGTGTGTGTGTGTGTGTGTGTGTGTGTGTGTGTGTGTGTGTGTGTGTGTGTGTGTGTGTGTGTGTGTGTGTGTGTGTGTGTGTGTGTGTGTGTGTGTGTGTGTGTGTGTGTGTGTGTGTGTGTGTACCTTCAGTACAGTAATATTCCAGGTGAAACTCTCCAGGGCTTTGCTCTGCTTGTGTCCCTTCAGCCCCTCCTTCTCTCCCAGCCTGGGCAGCTCCTCATGGAACTCCATTCCTGAGAAGACAGGACAGGAGATAGAGATACAGTTCAACTGGTAGTTAGAGCTAGCAGTAAGCAGTAAGCAGAGCCATGTGGCAGTAAGCTGACCAATGTCATGCTTACCATGTTGGAAAAATGCTGCAATCATAAAACTACATTCAATTAAATCTCATTGTATTTAGTTTTTTTTCTCCAGCCCCAGTATGTCCAGCGATTTCTCTCCTCATAAGGCAAATTATAGGCTCACTGTGTTTATAAAAGTCTGGACTAGGTTTATGTGTATTGGTATGGTAAATGAAAACCATTGATTTTCCTCTCTCCATTTCTCCTATATAGCGCTTCCAGTTCATCTCTCTCTCTTGGGGACTGTGGCATACAGTATAAAAAACATCCCAAGATGGAGCACTGCAATCACACTTCAGTAGACCTCTTGATCTCTAAGAAGTTAGTTATTAGTTTGATATTCATTCCAGCCATATTTACCCCTTTCCTCCCCGACAAATATTTTATATTCCTCCTTTCCCTCCCTCCCTCTGTCCATCCATCCTCTCCTCTCACCTTCTCTCTGCACCTGGGCGATCCTCTCCTGCACAACGTCTGCATTCTCGATCAGCTGCTTCTTGGCTGAGATCATCTGGAAGAGAGACAAAGACAGACACTGGATGAGCCTCTGGACAGACAGACAGATACAGATCAACAGACCCACCAATAGACAGATGGATAGAAAGATTGTCATACACACAAAAACGTACACATGTAGATACTGGCCTTAAATAGTGGCAGGTATATTCTGTACAGTACTGGAGGTTGGTGGCGCCTTAATTGGGGAGTAAGGGCTTGTGGTAATGGCTGGAGCGGAATGAATGGAATGGTATCAAATACATCAAACACATAATTTGATGCCATTCCATTTGCTCCGTTCCAGCCATTATTATGAGCCGACCTCCCCTCAGCAGCCCCCACTGGTGTAGAGACACACAAGTTCTATAATGCAAATGAATGAAAAATGTATGGGAAAAAAACTGAAAATGTTTTTATGAAAGAGCAGCACACTGTGGTGTTTACAGACTAATGTCTTTCCTTCCTGACTCTAACTCTGACCCTGCTGTCCACTACCTCAGGGTTAGATGAGATGTCTGTGAGATGGAGGAATGGAGGGATGGGGGAAAGGGAGAGATGGAAGGGAAGAAGAGAGCGTGATGACTAAGGCCACGTGTGATGGAGGTTTGAGGGTGTGATGTAGACATTGGAGGGGCTACAGTCTGGGTCTCAGGCCAACTGTCTGTGTGTCACACTGACCCGCTGGGTTAGCTTGGCCCTAGATACGTATACATACAGAGAGCGAGGCTGACAAACAATTAACATACACAGAGCACACTGCACAAACATGCTGCCACAGAAATAACTCTTCCTCTTTGTCCCTCTCCCTTTTTCTCCCTCCCTCGCTCTGTTTCTCTGGTTGATTGTGGTGTGTGAGGGGGAGTAATGAGAGATAGAGTGCAGGTGGGTAAGAGGCATCCTGATTTAATACTGGCAGAGACGGAGTGGGAAGAAACACAGCTAGAGAGGAAAACGGTATTTGTGCATGTGTGCCTCTCTCTCTCTGTCATCTGTGTATGCATGTATGCCGAAGACAAAGGTGCGTGAATGAACACATGCCTATAGCTTCAAGTGTCTTAATTACTCTCCCTCTCTACATATATGTAATCCAATAATATTATAATATTGATACATATCTCTCTCTCTCTCTCTCCCTCCTACCGTATCATAGTGGTTCAGTAGTTTGCGCGTGACCTCGGTGATGCTGCTCAGGGCCTCCAGGTGGGGGTAGCCATCCCTCAGGGTCATGCTGGCCCCCGGGGGCCCTTCTGGGGTCTGCAACCGTGTGGCCAGGCTCTGGATGCACTGCTTCAGCTTGGCCACCGGGGGGAGTCCACACTGCTCTTTGAAACTCACACTTGCACTCTGCGTGGAACAGGACACAGAGCGAAAGAGCGAGTGAAAGAGAGAGAGAGTGAAAGAGAGAGAGATTGAAAGAGAGAGAGTGAAAGAGAGAGAGAGAGTGAAAGAGAGAGAGAGATGCAGTGTATTATAGGTATATTATGGTCAGGTCCACATGACCTGAAAAACATCTGACCCTGATGAAATCACAATGTCAGATGAGGCTTAAACTCACACCTAGATAAAGTCAAGCACAGATTAAAACACACAGAACATGTCCTTCTCCTATTGTCTGTGAGTATGTCAGGGAAATCTCTGGTCAGGTTCAGGTCAATCTAAATCAAGTAACAAGGCACTTGGGTGAACCCCTTAATACTTGAACTGAACCCCTAAAACCTGTGCTAGGGTCACTGAGGAGAACAGACATTAAAGCATCCATGCTAGACATCTACTGTACTAGCTAATGTGTTTGGGAGGGAGGGAGGGAGGGAGTATACTGGGATCTGTCAGAGGTCTCCACTGAGATCAGACACACTGCCAAAACACTGAGGCCATTTTCCACCTGGCAGCACCGCAACTGGACCAGCAGTCACATTGGTGATTACCATAGCATAGCCCTCCCGAGGACAGAGTGGGTTGGATGTGAGGGGGGCGGGGGGCTTTGTGTGTGTGTGTGTGTGTGTGTGTGTGTGTGTGTGTGTGTGTGTGTGGGCGGGGAGACAAATTATGAATAATAACAGACTGTGGCAGATGAGAATACAGCTGGAAACATGGCAGAGAGAGAGAGAGAGAGAGAGACACACACAGACAGAGAGAGAGAGAGAGACAGACAGAGAGAGTGTGTATATGTGGAGATAAGCTGGTCCGTGCTGTAACCAGGTCTATGCCTTCTCTCTCTTCTCTGTTATTTATAGACTACCGTGTAATCCTCCTCAACCTACTCCCTCTCTCCTTCCTTCTTTCTCTCTATCCACCTCTCTCCTCTCTCTTTCATTACTCTCACTCCCTCTCTTTCTCTGTCTCTCTCACAAAGTTCACGTCACCCCACAGAGAACTCACAGGTAGTGTCTTATTTCAGCGCAGTCATGCAATCTATTCTAGCCCAAATCACACTCCTCCAAAACGCATAACAGACCATATTTCAACACTGGCTAAATATAACACAACAGCCCATCGCCACTATCTGTTCAGGCAGGAAAATGTATTCAAATGTATTTGTTCATTTTCAATATTTAGCTTTTTGTGTAAGAGCTGTTTGAAAAAAACATGTTCAGGTGGGATGGTTTTTGGCCCAGATCATGACATCACAATCTGATTATTCTGACCAATGAACCAGTCATATTTTATTTGCATATGTATCCTCTTACTTTGAAGGGGGAAGCGGGGTAGACTCTAGAGCAGGGCCGACAAAATTGTGGCCCGCGGGCGACGTTTTGCCCGTCAGGACCACTAGGGGCCCCCTAAAGATATATATTTTTTAGGAAGTCAGTCAGGGTCTCAACTTACTGTTGAGAGATAGAATAGTAGAATACACAACGTGCTATTTCAAAATGTGGTTGTGCATCTGCAGTTTTTCTCTTATTATGTCAGACACTGACAGTAAATCAATTAGCCCATGTCAGCTAACATTTCATAGATTGCTAGGTAAATTACAGTTGTCAAGCTAGCTATCTGTCACAGTATCTAATGAAGGTGGCGCCCCTCCTCGGTCGGGCGGCGCTCGCCGGTCGTCGTCGCCGGCCTATTAGCTGCCACCGATCATTGTTTCTGTGTCTGTTGGTTTTGTCTGTTGATCCCGCACCTGTTTTGTGTTTTTCATTAGTGGGGGGTTATTTAATGTGTATTTTCAGTTGGGGTTCTCGTGCGGGATTGTTCGTTTGTTCATGAAGGACAGTTGTGTTATCTCCGATTTAGGAATTCATTATATTGCCGGGCTGCGCCCCGCGCGCTGTTTGTTTTTTTTGTGCGCTTCTTGGATTTCCTTTTTTTTGAGAAAAGTGTTTTCTCCTGGCGGACTTCGCCACTCGCCCTGTGCCCCAACGGCTATTGCGACTGGTATTGCCTATTAAAACTCAGTTGCTCCGGCCCTCTGTCTCCTGCTCCTGATTTCATACATCCACTGGTCCTAGACGCTCGTGACACTATCTAAACCCTATAGTAATCATGGCCGAATTACTGACCAGGCACTCAAGGCCCGTGCCCAGGGGCCGTGACCTCCTGGTGGCTCCCATTGATTTTGTTAGTCACTCTCACTCAGATATCGTATTAGCATGGCATAAGTCATGGCAAAATGTGTAGAATTGCAGGAAAATAGCATTAAAACTGCTAAATTGCCTCTCCATCCCATGGAAAGATGAGTAGAATAGCATGAAATTAGTTTTAAAGCTGTCCGTTTTTCTCTCCTCTGCCAAGAGGGGGGCCACTAAAATGTTTTGCCCGTGAGGTGGGGGGGGGCAACCAAATCTCGCTTGGGCCCCAAAATGCAAGAAGGGTCCCTGGACATATTCATGTTATAAGCCTTATGAATATAGAAACTTGGTTGCAGTTTCTATGCTACAATGGTCAAATTTGTAATACATATTTAATACTGGTAATCATAGGTGTCAAGTAATATGGTTATGATTTGATTAATGTTTGAAGTGTAACTTCATGATTACTTAAAACAAAAGCTATTGTTTCAAGACCCTAAAAAGCTATTGTTGACCTATATTTCTAAATAAATAATGTAAACCACTCAGAATATATTTTGGCTGACCAAAACCAAAAGTTTAAACATCCCTGCTCTAGACGATCCTATCCGCCAATCAGGGCTGTGTATGTAAATATATTTGAATGTGTATGGATACACCCACACAATCAGACTGAGCATTTCAAAAGGACGCTCGGGGAAATAAATGCTCAAAATATACATTTGGAGTTATTTTCATGAAATAACCACACACAGTGATGTATTAGACATACAGTGATGATGTTACTAAATAGACTGCATGGGGGCTTTAAATATATTTGGTTATCTTGGGTTATCTATAGAGTACATTACAACACTGTCTGATATTTTTCAATTGACCTCAATTATGAAATATCGCTTTTCTCTGCATGGCTTTAAAAGGAACAGGCAAGTGGTAAATCCATAAGGGGACGTGAGCAAGTCCATACTACATGGAGAAGAGTAACTTCTTCGCAACACAGCAAGTGCGTGAGAAACACCCAGGTATGAGTAACACCCTCCCATCACCCTCTGACCTCTAACGCCTGACCCTCCTCTCACCTGTGCGTCCTCCCGCAGGTCTGTGGCCTCTCTGAGATGGGTGCTAGCGGGACGGAATGTATCATCCAGAGCTTTAATACCCGTGTTCCGTAGGGTCACGTACTCTCGCCCCCGCCGCACCCCTCTCCGCACAGACAGACCCCTCCTCTGGGCCTTGCCCCCCCCTCGTCGGTTGGTCACGGCAACATGGACGAACAGGCTAGCGTGGGGCAAGGGGTCTCCCTCCAGACCCAGCAGGGGCACGTTGCGGTAGCCCGGCTGAAGGCACTCGAAGGCCACACTGTACTGGCCAATGAAGTCGTCTCCAATGTAGTCGTCGTCCAATACCACGAAGCGGAGGAGCGCCAACTCTGGCATGTTCACCTGGGAAGGACAGACAACAACCAATCATGAGCCAAGGTGCAGCGACAGACAAAATCACAGGAATGTTACCGAATGTTGTACACAGACACAATTCTTGCTTGTTTTAGAACACTGAGTATGGTTACTTCACACAATAATACGATTATTGTGGATAATCAGATTAATATTATAGTTTGTTTAAAACATTTACATGCTTTGCATGAAATAACAATTTCCCTAATAATCCAGTTTACATGGACACATCTGAAATCAGGCTACCTGATGGGATTTAAATAAATGCAGAAAATCAGCAATCAAAATAAACATTCTACCACAGCAACCATGTTATTTTTGCGAAACCAATTTGATTCTGAGTTTGGACATAAAGTTTGTATATGAAAACTATTTCCATGCACACTTTCAGTTTTTCCGAACTCACTTCACTTGCGCTTCTGATGCTGGCACATGCGAAGATCAAATATACCGCTGGAACTCTGATTAAGCTGTTTTACAGGTCCTAATCATTCTAAAGATTGGTTAAGAAAACAGGTGTTTTAATCAGTGTATGCTTACTTCAATTTTGACCTTACGCTCATTAAGATAAGCAGAGTAAGGTGTTTACATGACTATTGCCATACTCAGCCTACTGCCATAATCAGTTTAACATCAAATTATTATAGTGCGTGTAAACATACTCCCAGATATTTTTTATTGGTTTTCTAGTCATCTCCCTTTAGTTCAATCTGGAAACAAACTTTTGTGTAAAGGACAATGATTTCAACTAGAAATAACAATATCAGTTTTTATTAAATAAAATGTTTTAAAACAATAATAAGACAGTTTTAACTAACAAAAGTTGTGCTTCTCCTCTAACGTTCCAAAAGGTTCTAACAGCATCACCAAGATAATACGACATAGATTGTGAGAAAAAAATGAAAACCTGCATAATTGATTTAACCTTTATTTAACAAGGTTAGGTGAGCCATGGAGAACAGCTCTTACATAGACCTGGTGAGTCAAGATGTTTATAAACAGATATTATCATACTGAGACATAAACATTTAATCATAGTGGTGGACGTACATTCATATAATATATACCCCATATGTTCCTCACAGGGCACATAACATTATAATAATATTGTCCATGACAGACAAAAGTATCACACATAGGCACATATATACAGTTGAAGTCGGATGTTTACATACACCTTAGCCAAATACATTTAAACTCTGTTTCACAATTCCTGACATTTAATCCTAGTAAATATTCCCTGTATTAGGTCAGTTAGGATCACCAGTTTATTTTAAGAATGTGAAATGTCAGAATAATAGTAGAGAGAATGATTTATTTCAGCTTTTATTTATTTCATCACATGCCCAGTGGGTCAGAAGTTTACATACACTCAATTAGTATTTGGTAGTATTGACTTTAAATTGTTTAACTTGGGTCAAACGTTTTAGGTAGCCTTCCACAAGCTTCCCACAATAATTTTGGCCCATTCCTCCTGACAGAGTGTCACGTCCTGACCATAGTAAGATGTGATTTTCTTTGGTAGAGTAGGTCAGGGCATGACAGGAAGTGTTTGTCTTTTTCTATTTCTATGTTCTTAGGTTCTAGTTTTTGTATTTCTATGTTGGCTTGTTTGGGGTGATCTACAATTGGAGGCAGCTGGTCCTCGTTGTCTCTAATTGGAGATCACATTTAAGTATGGGGTTTTCTTCCTGGGTTTTGTGGGTGATTATCTTTTGAGTAGTGTTTGTTTCTCTCTGCGTCACGGTTTGTTGTTTTGGCATGTTCAGTTATTTTATGTATTGCAAAGTTTCACGGATTTAATAAAATGTGGAACTACAACCACGCTGCACTTTGGTCGTCTCCTTTCGACAGCCGTGACACAGAGCTGGTGTAACTGAGTCAGGTTTGTAGGCCTCCTTGATCGCACATGCTTTTTCAGTTCTGCCCACAAATTTTCTATAGGCTTGAGGTCAAGGCTTTGATGGCCACTCCAATACCTTGACTTTGTTGTCCTTAAGCCATTTTGCCACAACTTTGGAAGTATGCTTGGGGTCATTGTCCATTTGGAAAACCCGTTTGCGACCAAGCTTTAACTTCCTGACTGATGTCTTGATGTTGCTTCAATATATCCACATAATTTTCCTCCTTCATGATGCCATGTATTTTGTGAATTGCACCAGTCCCTCCTGCAGCAAAGCACCCCCACAACATGATGCTGCCACCCCCGTGCTTCACGGTTGGGATGGTGTTCTTCGGCTTGCAAGCCTCCCCCTTTTTCCTCCAAACATAACGCTGGTCATTATGGCCAAACAGTTCTATTTTTGTTTCATCAGACCAGAGGACATTTCTTCAAAAAGTACAATCTTTGTCCCCATGTGCAGTTGCAAACCATAGACTGGCTATTTTATAACGATTTTGGAGCAGTGGCTTCTTCCTTGCTGAGCGACCTTTCAGGTTATGTCGATATAGGACTCGTTTTACTGTGGATAAAGATACTTTTGTACCTGTTTCCTCCAGCATCTTCAGAAGGTCCTTTGCTGCGGTTCTGGGATTGATTTGCACCTTTCGCACCAAAGTACGTTCATCTTCTGTGAACGTACCAAAGTATGTTGTGGAGGTCTTCAATTGTTTTCTGAGGTCTTGGCTGATTTCTTTTGATTTTCCCATGATGTCAAGCAACGAGTCACTGAGTTTGAAGGTAGGCCTTGAAATACATCCACAGGTACACCTCCTATTGACTCAAATTGTCAATTAGCCTATCAGAAGCTTCCAAAGCCATGACATCATTTTCTGGAATTTTCCAAGCTGTTTAAAGGCACAGTCAACTTAGTGTATGTAAACTTCTGACCCACTGGAATTGTGATAAAGTGAATTATAAGTGAAATAATCTGTCTTTAAACAATTGTTGGAAAATTACTTGTGTCATGCAAAAAGTAGATGTCCTAACCAACTTGCCAAAACTATAGTTGTTAAGAAGAAATTTGTGCAGTGGATGAAAAACGAGTTTTAATGACTCCAACCTAAGTGTATGTAAACTTCCGACTTCAACTGTACATACATGCAAGCGTTGTAGGGGGTGCGTACTGGCGGCAGAGAAGTCAGGCGCAGGAGAGCAAAAACTGATTTACAACGGCGCAGTTTAATAAATAAAACCACCGTTAACAGAACAATAAATCAATTGGTAACAAAACCCATCACACACCAGCATAACGTGCACAAGCACTACAATAAACAATTCCGGGCAAGGACATGGGGGGGAACAGAGGGATAAATACACAACATGTAATGATGGAATTGAAACCAGGTGTGTGTGAAGACAAGACAAAACAAATGAAAAGTGGATCAATGATGGCTAGAAGACCGGCGACGCCGAGCACCGCCCGAACAAGGAGAGGAACCAACTTCGGCAGAAGTCGTGACAAGTGTGCTCGAGCTCATATATGTGCACACTGACACACACACAAACATATATAATTATATTCACATTGGGTGGCATCAGTACAAACAGTATGAATCAGACAAAATAAATATATTGGAATAAAACCCCATGCGCATGGTGAGGAATAAATGAACTAAGACTATAAACACTCAGAAACACACACACACAGTAGGAGGACTTTTGGCTGTGTGAGTTTGTGTATATGTTCATTGTGAAAGGAGACACAGAGAGTAGTTAATTATGAACGACACATAAACATCCAATAAAACACACACACACACACATACACACCACCCACACGTAGACTTACAAACACACACAAACTCAAGCTGGGCAGATGAAGATAGTGAGAAGATACCTGTAGAAACACACACAAACACACACGGTGGCCACCCATTGGTTTCTAGGCTCCCAGTATGATGAATGTGTTTGGTAGAAAGGCCAGAGGGTAGAGAAGAGGGAGGAGACTATCCATCTCAGCCCACACTGTGTTTATACATACACCTAGCCCACTATGGTGTGTGCGTGTGTGCGTGCGTGCGTGCGTTCTTGTTTTTGAGACTGTATTAGGACCTCAACTTATATAAACACCTTCCATATTAGGACCTTTGGACAAGTTAGGTCCAAAACCATGGTCCTCACTAGGAAAACCACTGGAATAGCCTGCAAATAGCATGCTAATATGCCTGGTTTGAAAATCACATAAAACTGTCAGGGTCCTAAGGAGGTATTTTTGTAAGCCACCTGGTGGTAACATACAGTACTACAGCTTATCAAATCAAATCAAATCAAATGTTATTGTCACACACACCGTCTTGTATTTGTAACCGATTTAGGACCCAGTACACTAATATCTAACAAGTAATCTAACAATTCCACAACAACTATCCACAACAACTACCTAATACACACAAATCAAGTAAAGGGATGGAATAAGAATATATACATATAAATATATGGATGAGTAATGACCGAGCGGCATAGGCAAGATGCCATATATGGTATAACATACCGTATATAAATACACATGGTTAGCAGATGTTATTGCGATTGTGGCAAACGCTTGTGCATCTAGATCCGACAGTGCAGAGGTATCTAACTGGTAAATCTAACAATTCCACAACAATAGCTAATACACACAATGTAGTAAAGGAATGGGATAAGAATATATACAATATACAAATATGGGTGAGAAGTATCAGATCGTGTAGAATTGATAATATAGGATACAGTATGCAGTATATACATATGAGATGAGTAATGTGAGATATGTAAACATTCTTAAATGGCATTATTAAAGTGGCATTATTAGTGTTCCATTTATTAAAGTGTCCAATAATTTCAAGTCTGTATTTAGGCTGTTGCGCCTTCTTCACCACACTGTCTGTGTGGGTGGACCATTTTAGTTTATCGGTGACATGTACATGGAGGAACTTGAAACTTTCCACCTTCTCCATTGCTGTCCCGTCGATGTGGATAAGGGGGTGCTCCCTTTGCTGTTTCCTGAAGTCCACGATCATCTCTTTTGTTTTGCTGACGTTGAGTGAGAGGTTATTTTCCTGACACCACACTCCGAGGGCCCTCACCTCCTCCTTGTCGGCTGTCTCGCCGTTGTTGGTGATCAAGCCCACCACTGTTGTGTCGTCTCCAAACTTGATGATTGAGTTGGAGATGTGCTTGGCCATGCAGTCGTGGGTGAACAGGGAGTACAGGAGGGGGCTGAGAACGGGGGCAACCCATCAGGAAGTCCAGAACCCAATTGCACAGGGCGGGGTCGAGACCCAGGGCCTCAAATTTAGTGATGAGCTTGGAGGGTACTATGGTGTTGAATGCTGAGCTGTAGTCAATGAACAGCATTCTTACATAGGTATTCCTCTTGTCCAGATGAGATAGGGTAGTGTGCAGTGTGATGGCGATTGCATCGTCTGTGGACCTATTAGGGCGGTAAGCAATATCATTGGATGACAGAGAACATCTTGATTTTTCTGATTGGACTGTAGAAGCTGGCTCAGGGATTTTTTGTGATTGTCAACATCCATATGTGCATAGAAAGGAGAGGGTTTTTTATGCTGTGTGTCACCAACTGCTACTGACAAAGCAAGCAAGGAGAAGCAAGAAGGGACCCTAAACGTGGTTTAGATTTCACTCCCTGCAGTTTGTGAAAAACACTGAATTCAATCCTCTGTAAATCAGTCAGTTCTTAACGTAAAGACTTGAAACTCAGGATTCTGTAAAAGCCTACCCAAAGTAGGATATGTGTTTACTTTCAACGTCCTGTGACAACAGTAAGTGCCTTACATTGGGGTCATAGTGGTTGTTTCGAAGGGTTAAAAGGTCACATCTTTCCAAAATGTCATATGTGTGATTAGGCAACCCTCATGAACTGTAAATCAGTCATTTCTCCCATCAGATTTCCAATAAAAAACTCACACACAGTCAATGTGGAGTGACAGTGTGGGGCTTACAGACACACAGAGCCTGCAATAGTTACCTGCATTCGAACCATCAAAGAACCGTCAGACCTAGAGCTCTGAAACTTTATATACCTGTTGTAGAGCATAAGTCAATGGTGCATGGTGAGTTATGTGGTTCTAGAAGGTTCTCAGGCCGAGAAACAGCTTCGTACATTTGCAATGACTTAAATTCATTTTTAACGTCGCCAAAATGACAACATTTAGAAAAGTCCCAGAATCACAAGACTAGGTGCATTGAAACCGTCTCAGCCCATAGAGACGGACCCTAAAGTTTCTGTTCGATAGCTCTTTCAGGGACCCCGTAGCAACGCCCGGAAAAAGTACATTTTCAGCACTAATTAAGGTCGCTGCGCGGGCACCGAATGACCTATCGAGCCGAAACTCGGGATTCGGAGTCGCCTCAGCTAGGCCGACACATAATGTCAGAACTGGACCCGCAGCTAGAACGTAATTACGTGTTTTATGTTTTTTTAATGTTTTTAACAGAAGGCGCTGTGAATTTTGGGCCTGCTCTGAAATATGTGATAGTTGGCTTCTAAACGAGTTGGACAAAGTGGATTTGGTGTCAGTATGTATCAGTTTGGTGTCAGTATGACATCTTATTGACTGATGGCTGACTTGATGGCAGTATAATATATTGCCATTGTACATTTCCAATTTTTTTAATGAGGGATTTACCATCACCAAATGGACAGGCTGAAATCAACACTGAAAGTTCTGGCAAATGGCATCACTGTAGTCTCTATGCTATACCGAGTACAAGGAGATGCCCCACTTGACCATAGCTCGCTCGGTCTGACCCCAGCGACCGTGCAAATAGCAGGCCTGGAATGAAGCCTGACTAGTAGTGATTTAATGATGCTTTGGACATATTGCGGCCTCTGGGTCACACAGAGACACGTCGATTTTCGATGGGCTCATCAGGGGACATTGGGGTGGATAAACCACAGTTATTCTAGCTGCACGCAATGGTTCATGTAGTCTGACACATGCAAGTTTCGGATAACATGGGTTTACAAGTTATGCTCAAGTTATGCTCTAACTCTGCTTCTGTGCAGGCCATTTTCAAAATTCATTTTGCCACGTGTTCAGAGTCACCTGTACCTCTACAGATATCAACATGAAAAGATTGAAATGGTCCCCTTCATATCCTAAAGGGGAAATGTGAACTTTACTATCAAATAGGGCTGAAATCCCAAAATGGGAGGCTTAAATCATCACAGAAAGGGAAATAAATGGCATCACCATCGTCTCTAGGCCGTGCCGAGTTCAACGAGATGCCCCACTTAACCGTAGCTCACTCGGTCTGACCGCAGCGACCGTGCAAAAAAGTAGGCCCAAAATGAAGCCTGACCTAAATTTGAGGTGCTTTTGGGTCACAGCGGCAGAACCGTTGAGGCTAGAAGCACAATTCAATCACAGGAACCTTCCTAAGGTCCTCCCGATCTGTGCAAGCCTAACCTTGACCGTGTGGAATTAACCCTTAACAGTGGAAACAGGGTGTTTCCTTCTAACAGTTTACATTGACATCTCTCCCAATAGGAATGCATTGCCTGCTGCCCTAAGTTCAACCTGATGCCTATGTGGGTTATGATTGCCATATCAAGCTGTCTTCAATGACAATCCATCAGGCCACTATGAGGATTACCTGTGTTCAGTTTAAGCTTCCTGAAGCAACCGGAAGTGGTTAAATTACCCTAAAAGTGGTTTTGATATACCCAAACTGCAGCACATGAAAAAACACTGAATTCAACCCTCTGTAAATCAGTCAGTTCTTAACGTAAAGACTTGAAACTCAGGATTCTGTAAAAGCCTACCCCAATGAGGATATGTGTTTACTTTCAGCTTCTTGTGGCAACCTGAAGTGCCTAGAATTGGGGTCATAGGGGCTGATTCAAAGGGTTAAAAAAGGTCACATCTATCTAAAATATCATATGTGTGATTAGGCAACCCTAAGCCCTTTTTGGAGCGCTTACAAATTCTATCTAACTAAGGGTATTTGTACATTTCTAGTTTTTCAAGCTATTGAGGGGATTTGTCTTGGGGGTCACAGCTTAAACATGTCTATGGCGATTAGGGGAGATGCATATGTGAGTCTCGAGCTAATCGGACCATTGATATAAGAAGGCTTGCCCCTGGACACTTGTAACTTAACTGGGTGGCACAACGTGGCACTCCCGACATCATACTTGAGTACTGAGCCAATAGCAGCATCTATATATTAGAAATGGCCGTAGGCCCATAAAGTTCATAAACGAGATGGGCGTGGCCACCCTACCTTCATACTTAAGTCTTTAGCCAACCGCAATATATATATACAGTACCAGTCAAATGTATAGACACACCTACTCATTCAAGGGTTTCTTCATTTTTACTATTTTCTACATTGTAGAATAATATTGTAGACATCAAAACTATGAAATAACACATATGGAATCACGTAGTAACCAAAAAAGTGTTAAACAAATCAAAATGTTATATTTGAGATTTTTTTAAGTAAACACCCTTTGCCTTGATGACAGCTTTGCGCACTCTTGGCATTCTCTCAGACAGCTTCATGAGGTAGTCACCTGGAATGCATTCAATTAACAGGTGTGCCTTAAAAGTAAATTTGTGGAATTTCTTTCTTTCTTAATGCGTTTGAGCCAATCAGTTGTGTTGTGACAAGGTAGGGGGCTATACAGAAGATAGCCATATTGGGTAAAATACCATGTCCATATTATGGCAAGAACAGCGCAAGTAAGCAAACAGCGACAACAGTCCATCATTACTTTAAGACATGAAGGTCAGTCAATGCGGAAAATGTCAATAACTTTTTGAAAGTTTCTTCAAGTGCAGTCGCAAAAATCATCAAGCGCTATGATTAAACTGGCTCTCATGACGACCACCACAAGAATGGAAGAACCAGAGATACCTCTGCTGCAGAAGATAAGTTCATTCAAGTTAACTTCTCCTCAGATTGCAGCCCAAACAAATGCTTCACAGAGTTCAAGTAACAGACACATCTCAACATCAACTGTTTAAAGGAGACTGCGTGAATCAGGCCTTCATGGTCGAATTGCTGCAAAGAAAACAGTACTAAAGGACACCAAAAATAAGAAGAGACTTGTTTGGCCCAAGAAACACGAGCAATGGACATTAGACCGGTGGAAATCTGTCCTTTGGTCTGATGAGTCCAAATCTGACATGTTTGGTTCCAACTGTGTCTTTGTGAGATGCAGAGTAGGTGAACGGATTATCTACGCATGTGTGGTTCCCACCGTGAAGCATGGAGGTTGAGGTGTGGTGGTGCTTTGCTGGTGACACTGTCAGAGATTTATTTAGAATTCAAGGCACACTTAACCAGCATGGCTACCACAGCATTCTGCAGCGATACACCATCCCATCTTGTCTGCGCTTAGTGGGGCTATCATTTCTTTTTCAACAGGACAATGACCCAAAACACACCTCCAGGCTGTGTAAGGGCTATTTGACCAAGGAAAGTGATAGAGTACTGCATCAGATGACCTGGCCTCCACAATCACCCAACCTCAACCCAATTGAGATGGTTTGGGATGAGTTGGACCGCAGAGTGAAGGAAAAGCAACCAACAAGTGCTCAGCATATGTGGGAACTCCTTCAAGACTGTTGGAAAAGCATTCCAGGTGAAGCTGGGTGAGAGAATGCCAAGAGTGTGCAAAGCTGTCATCAAGGCAAAGGGTTTGAAGAATCTCAAATATAAAATATATACTGCTCAAAAAAATAAAGGGAACACTTAAACAACACATCCTAGATCTGAATGAAAGAAATAATCTTATTAAATACTTTTTTCTTTACATAGTTGAATGTGCTGACAACAAAATCACACAAAAATAATCAATGGAAATCCAATTTATCAACCCATGGAGGTCTGGATTTGGAGTCACACTCAAAATTAAAGTGGAAAACCACACTACAGGCTGATCCAACTTTGATGTAATGTCCTTAAAACAAGTCAAAATGAGGCTCAGTAGTGTGTGTGGCCTCCACGTGCCTGTATGACCTCCCTACAATGCCTGGGCATGCTCCTGATGAGGTGGCGGATGGTCTCCTGAGGGATCTCCTCCCAGACCTGGACTAAAGCATCCGCCAACTCCTGGACAGTCTGTGGTGCAACGTGGCGTTGGTGGATGGAGCGAGACATGATGTCCCAGATGTGCTCAATTGGATTCAGGTCTGGGGAACGGACGGGCCAGTCCATAGCATCAATGCCTTCCTCTTGCAGGAACTGCTGACACACTCCAGCCACATGAGGTCTAGCATTGTCTTGCATTAGGAGGAACCCAGGGCCAACCGCACCAGCATATGGTCTCACAAGGGGTCTGAGGATCTCATCTCGGTACCTAATGGCAGTCAGGCTACCTCTGGCGAGCACATGGAGGGCTGTGCGGCCCCCCAAAGAAATGCCACCCCACACTATGACTGACCCACCGCCAAACCGGTCATGCTGGAGGATGTTGCAGGCAGCAGAACGTTCTCCACGGCGTCTCCAGACTCTGTCACGTCTGTCACGTGCTCAGTGTGAACCTGCTTCCATCTGTGAAGAGCACAGGGCGCCAGTGGCGAATTTGCCAATCTTGGTGTTTTCTGGCAAATGCCAAACGTCCTGTACGGTGTTGGGCTGTAAGCACAACCCCCACCTGTGGACGTCGAGCCCTCATACCACCCTCATGGAGTCTGTTTCTGACCGTTTGAGCAGACACATGCACATTTGTGGCCTGCTGGAGGTCATTTTGCAGGGCTCGGGCAGTGCTTCTCCTGCTCCTCCTTGCACAAAGGAGGAGGTAGCGGTCCTGCTGCTGGGTTGTTGCCCTCCTACGGCCTCCTCCACGTCTCCTGATGTACTGGCCTGTCTCCTGGTAGCGCCTCCATGCTCTGGACACTACGCTGACAGACACAGCAAACCTTCTTGCCACAGCTCGCATTGATGTGCCATCCTGGATGAGCTGCACTACCTGAGCCACTTGTGTGGGTTGTAGACTCCGTCTCATCCTACCACTAGAGTGAAAGCACCGCCAGCATTCAAAAGTGACCAAAACATCAGCCAGGAAGCATAGGAACTGAGAAGTGGTCTGTGGTCCCCACCTGCAGAACCACTCCTTTATTGGGGGTGTCTTGCTAATTGCCTATAATTTCCACCTGTTGTCTATTCCATTTGCACAACAGCATGTGAAATTTATTGTCAATCAGTGTTGCTTCATAAGTGGACAGTTTGATTTCACAGAAGTGTGATTGAGTTGGAGTTACATTGTGTTGTTTAAGTGTTCCTTTATTTTTTTGAGCAGTGGTAGTTTGAGTTGTTTAACACTTTTTGGTTACAATATGATTCCATATGTATTATTCTCAGTTTTGATGTTTTCACTATTATTCTACAATTTAGAAAATAGTAAAAATAAAGAAAAACCCTTGAATGAGTAGGTGTGTCCAAACTTTTGACTGGTACTGTATATTAGAGCTGGCTTTAGGCACTTATAAAGTCACAGATCTCCACATAATGTTAACATCAGCCACTAATATCTTACTTCAGTATTGTCTATAGCAGTTTCGGGGGGGGGGGGGGGGGGGGGGGGGCAGAGAAGGGGATGGGAGGCTGCTCAATGATTGGCTGGGTGTGTCATACAATGTATCAAAATTCCAACTGCAAGCTCAGATTCTCACTCAACTGTACCACTAATATGAAAATGTACCACAGACTTGTAGACTACTATGCACTGAAAAACATTTAATGTTACATATCAAAGCTTAACATTAAAATATGTGATTTCAAATGATTAAGTTAAATTCAGATAGGCCTGTTATTTGCTCTCTAACACAAACATAAAATGTGTTGTTGTTGCTGTAGACCTTTTCACAGATCTAGGAGCAGTTGACCTCCACAGAATGTGAACATTAGCCTCTAATATCTGACATCAGTATAGTTTATAGAAGTGTATCTGTCTGTCTGTGTCTTTCAGTTTCTGTTTAGACTACATCAAATATTGAGAAGCTGTGCAGCCACACCATGTTCAATCATGTTAACTAATTAGCTAGCTAGCTAGCTGACAATCTGGTTTACCTGTAGCATATAAACATTTGTTGGCACAGAAAGAAAGAGGATATAAAAAATGATTGATCAAATTCCTCCTGCCACTATCTGACTGGGTTAATAACTTCATATTAATATTAAGTTAATATGGACCCATTGTCTTAGACTTGAACTCTTGGACCGAAAACTGGGACTCTGATTTCAGCCATAGGGACTTGTGACTCGACTCTTGACTCAAACATTGGTGACTTTGACTCAACTCAGAGTTAGCGATAGGGTCTTGTGAATTGACTCGGACGTATGCTTTAGTGACTCGACTACAACACTGCTGCCATTACATGGCTACTACTACTGCTACAACTAACAATTCTAGCAAGGGGTACACCAGCTTGGATACACTTTTCTGCTGCTCCCTCAAAAGCATTAAGCAGACATTTTGATTATACCTCCCTCCACACAACTCCCTGTTGGGGTGAGTCTATCTACAAATAAACACAGCAAGAGGATTACAACAGCTAACACAGGAAGCTGAAATCCTGGGGTCCGCCTTATGTTCCCTCAGTTCTACCCCAGTTTGAAAAGGTGCTTTTCATCCATGACCAGGCCATGTTTCGGCCATTGTGCCGCACTAGGCAAGACAATTGCAGACCTTCTCCAATCCGGCAAAGAAATAGGCCTATAGTGTACAGTGTCCGCCTATAATGTCATTTTATAACTATGCCTACCATAAGATAGCCTACCATTTGTAAATCATGCAGTTGCGTTGGCTTTATTAACATAGTCCTGATTCCTGACAAAAGCTTATAGGGACTTGTCCTTTAAGATATGAACATCAGCTACCCATCAGCTACCCAAGTTTATTATGAGTTTTCTTGAGACTTTTTGCGAAGACATCAATGCTGATGTAAAGGCCTACGTCTTCACAGCAGTACAAACCTGAAATCACTTATGATCATTACATTTTATTCCACATAGTGAAACCAGGGGTCTAGTGGAGGGTAAATGCAAATAGGATTAAAAAAAAGGCCTGTTATGAGAGAAAAAGAGAGATTGTGAGATTAACTGAGTGCCTATAGTGAGAGATGGCTGTTAATATTGCTAGGCTGTTTGATCTGTGAGTAGGTAGTGAAACTGATTGCTGAGGAGTTAGGTTGCTAGTTAGAATCTTAACCTGCCATAAGCTACTTTTGTGTCAGCAAGTCTTCCCAGTGAAAAATGTCCATATCCACCACTCCATCTCTCATGTACAGACCATGTACAGACCATGTACAGCTGCACTTAACACCTCACTGATACTGATTGTGTAAGCTACAAACCCAAACTGTCTAAGGAAATGTAGCTAACAGTGATAACATTGCACACATATATTCAGAAATCTGCGCTGATGGAATCATTGTTATGCATGTCTACTCTCCATAATTTCCGCTCAAGAACCTGCCCCTCCCCCACTGCAGAGTGCACAAAAGTACCAAACTACCAAAGGTTTCGCAGGTCAACACAGTTCCCCCTCCCCCATGCTGCAGTGACAAATCTCTGCCAGGGTTGCCATGTATGCTCTTTTGTCTTTTATTGACGTACTTTTAAAACTTTGCTGCAGGTGAAAGGTTTTGGTCGCTGGGTGCAAGTTTTTATACTACTTCTATATTGCAACGTTATCAACATGGTATTTAAAAAAAAATCCATTAATTTCCCTGTAATCTGCTGAAATGGTAATAGTTTTCAGGCTTTGAAGGCGGGGTTTGAATGGACCTCCTAGAAATTTGAAATTGACCTGGCAAGCCTGTCTCTGCCTTGAGCATGATCACAACTAAAGTAGCTGTGCAACACGTTTTTTAAGGAAAAGGAGGAAGGTTGAAGACGTTCGCATTCATGCAAGAAGGATAGCTATTAACTAAACTGTTACCCAATATTTTAGCTAAAATTGTATTTGTTGTATTGGCAAGCAATGCATGTTCCCGTTGTCTTTATTTGTAATTAATGTTAGCTCACGTATGTCTTTTGGTGGAATCCAACATGCATTGACAATATCCGAAAACCGCATTGTGTCAGATATACTGCTTCATGAGATTGAAATTGGTAGGCTTATCCAAACAATTCATTAATGTGCAATTGTTACTTTGCATGTTTTTACCTTATACTTATTTACTGCTTGCTAATGATTAGCGTGCTAGCTAATGATTAGCGTGCTAGCTAGCGGTTAGCGTAATAGCTAGCGGTTAGTATGCTAGTTTAGCATAAATGGTAAACATGTCTTTGATTCAGAATACATGATTGTGGTTAACCCAATGTTACGTTCATTGGAAAATAATATTGCTAGTGTAACTTTAATTGGCTTTCAAGCTAACTAGAAAAGCCAGTTCATTTTCATCTGTTTTGTCAAGTCATAAGCATGCATGTGTGCTGAAATATTGAAATAAATCCCCTCATTAAATGATTTTATTTAAGTTTTAGCAGTTTTTTATCGCCCTTTCTTACCCAAAGAGAAATAAGTTGCTAGTTATTTTGGCTTTGCACGTAAAAGAGTGAAACACCACAACAGGAATAAGGATTGTGGAAAGTGTAAAATTTGGTAGGACTGTGCCAATTCACATGCCTTGCTTTAGCCATATCACTCATACTGTTTCTCGTTTAGTCCATCCATAAAAGCAGATCAGCTTTAGTTGCAACCAGGAACTTGCATAATGTGCTTATGTTATGCTTAAACTTGCTTTTTTTTACCTTGAAAGTCGTCTTAAAAAAAGGAAATTGTAATAGATGTTTGTAGGACCTATATCAGTCAATGATAATTGTCATTGATGTCCCCCAGCCCATCCCCTTTGTTGTGTGCCGAGCAATCTTGTCATTCTTTTAAGTCTCAACCATTCTTTTTGTAACTTGTCTTCCTTTACAAAGGCACTGCAGAGGCTAAGAAGACGCATGGAAACTCTAAAAGAAACATAATTTGAAAAGGAAATAATAAATCCCGAAGCTCAGGTTTGTCAGAAGTTTAGAATGAGGATACTGGGGATGGTTGAATCATATTCAATTGCCTAATTTGCATGACTAATTTCATTTTATTGTATCCTTAGATGTCAGACACCGAGGCTGCCAGTACCTCTGGGTCGATAGTCCATGTGTTGGATGATGCACTGCCGTTGATCAGAACAGACAGCGTATACGTAAGTTAGTGTCATTCAACACCAGCACATACTGTAAGTTCTTGTGAATCAGTTTTGTAAATCAAAGACATGCAAGTCTGCGCTTTCATCCCATATTAATTGTATTATAACAAAATATAAAGTAGAGGAGCACAGAGCCATAACTAATCAAAATGTGCCAGTGTCCAAATACTTTGTGTTATCTGTCTAGTTATCCAATATACTTTTTTCCTGCAATACAGTTGACCATAGCTATGCTTGGATACAAGACTGATGACTCAATAACCAGTATTGACAACAGTGAAGATGGTTATGTCCCAGGGCCATCAGGATCATCAGATGAAGGCAATTTCTATGAAGAAAATCTGACAGGTATGTCTATACCTTACATACACATGGACCTATTCTTAATTACAATGTCCTGTTTGAAAATGACATGTTTTCCACTGATGTTTTCCAGGAGAGATGTCATTGGTTCGGGCCAAACAGCCAATGACAAAGGGAAAGCTGGGGCAAAAGAGAGACTCACACGTTAAGCATGTTTCCTGCTGCCTTCAGTCAGTGCATTTTCACTCTGTAGTCAAATAAAATACAATTTTATTGGTCACATACACATGGTTAGTAGATGTTAATGTGAGTGTAGCGAAATGGTTGTGCTTCTAGTTCCGACCGTGCAGTAATATCTAACAAGTAATCTAACAATTTCACAACAACTACCTTATACACACAAGTGTAAAGGAATGATTAAGAATATGTACATATAAATATATGGATGAGCGATGGCCGAACGGCATAGGCAAGATGCAGTAGATGGTATAGAGTACAGTATATACATATGAGGATCAGCGGGGTGGACATGTTTCCTACCCTTACCACCTGTAGGTGGCCCGTCAGAAAGTCCAGGACCCAGTTGCACTGGGCGGTGGGTCTCGAGCTTAATGACGAGTTTGGAGGGTACTATGGTGTTAAATGCTGAGCTGTAATCGATGAACAGCATTCTTACATAGGTATTCCTCTTGTCCAGATGGGTCAGGGCAGTGTGATTGCGATTGCGTTGTCTGTGGACCTATTGGGGCGGTAAGCAAATTGGAGTGGGTCTAGGGTGTCAGGTAGGGTGGAGGTGATATGGTCCTTGACTAGTCTCTCAAAGCACTTCATGATGACGGAAGTGAGTGCTACGGGGCGGTAGTCATTTAGCTCAGTTACCTTAGCTTTCTTGGGAACAGGAACAATGGTGGACCTCTTGAAGCATGTGGGAACAGCAGACTGGGATAGGGATTGATTGAATATGATTTAACTTTTTTCAAGAAGTCAGCAACTTTAGGTGATTTCCTCATAATAGATTTTTTTTCTAACTCCTGAGTGTAATTTCTGTGCTTCTATGATGTCTGGAAAGCATGGTCCTCAAAAGGTATGTATTTGTGAGGAGTCCTAAATTGGTTAGAAATACAAGACTGTGTGTGTTCCTTCCTGTGCTGTGAGTTATAACCATATTAGGTCTTCAGGCTCTTAGTGACAGGAAGCAAACAATCTCAACCAGCTAAAGGCATTAATTCCTGAGGACGGATGTATGAGTGTGCGTGTATTAGAATGTGTGAGTATGAGTGTATTCTTTGACATGAGTATCATTTTGAGATAAAATCCAAATACAGGATTAAAGGTCGACCGATTAATCGGAATGGCCGATTTCAAGTTTTCATAACAATCGGAAATCGTTATTTTTGGACACCGATTTTTTTTGTTGACCTTTATTTAACTAGGCAAGTCAGTTAAGAACACATTCTTATTTTCAATGACGGCCTAGGAACGGTGGGTTAACTGCCTTGTTCAGGGGCAGAACGACAGATTTTTACCGTGTCAGCTTGGGGATTCAATCTTGCAACCTTACGGTTAACTAGTCCAACGCTCTAACCACCTGCTTTACATTGCACTCCACGAGGAGCCTGCCTGTTACGAGAATGCAGTAAGAAGCCAAAGTAAGTTGCTAGCTAGCATTAAACTTATCTTATAAAAAACAATCAATCAATCATAATCACTAGTTAACTACACATGGTTGATGATATTATTAGTTTATCTAGTCTGTCCTGCGTTGCATATAATCGCTTAGGTACACGTTGCTCCAACCATAAACATCCATGCCTTTCTTAAAATCAATACACTAGTGTATATATTTTTAAACCTGCATATTTAGTTAATATTGCCTGCTACATGAATTTATTTTAACTAGGGAAAATGTGTCACTTCTCTTGCTAACAGAGTCAGGGTATATGCAGCAGTTTGGGCCGCCTGGCTCGTTGGTTCTGTATTTCACTGACAGGAAAAACGTTTTGTTTTCGAGATGGTAGTTTCCGGATTTGACCATATTAATGACCTAAGGCTCGTATTTCTGTGTGTTATTATGTTATAATTAAGTCTATGATTTGATAGAGCAGTCTGACTGAGCGATGGTAGGCACCAGCAGGCTCGTAAGCATTCATTCATACAGCACTTTTGTGCGTTTGCCAGCAGCCCTTCACAATGCATTGCGCTGTTTATGACTTCAAGCCTGTCAACTCCCAAGATTAGGCTGGTGTAACCGATGTGAAATGGCTAGCTAGTTAGCGGGTGCGCGCTAATAGCGTTTCAAACGTCACTTGCTCTGAGATTTGGAGTAGTTGTTTCCCTTGCTCTGCATGGGTAACGCTGCTTCGAGGGTGGCTGTTGTCGATGTGTTCCTGGTTCGAGCCCAGGTAGGAGCGAGGAGAGGGACGGAAGCTATACTGTTACACTGGCAATACTAAAGTGCCTATAAGAACATCCAATAGTCAAAGGTATATGAAATACAAATAGCTTTTTTACATGGCACATATTGCACTTTTACTTTCTTCTCCAACACTTTGTTTTTGCATTATTTAAACCAAATTGAACATGTTTCATTATTTATTTGAGGCTAAATAGATTTTATTGATGTATTATATTAAGTTAAATAAGTGTTCATTCAGTATTGTTGTAATTGGCATTATTACAAATAAATAAATGTTAAAAAAATCGGCCGATTAATCGGCACAGCTGGTCCTCCAATAATCGGTATCGGCGTTGAAAAATCATAATCGGTCGACCTCTATACAGGATACAACGTAACGTACCAGTACAATCAAATGCTTACTTGCCAGCTCACCCCCAGTCTGTGGGTCTTCTTCCAGATGGGTGTGCATGACTGAATTCTTTCACACTGGTTTCATTTTAATATGTCTGTTATTTCCTGTACTTGAGTCTTTGAGTTGAAGACAGTGTGCAGTATGTTGTGAACATGCTCCTCCCTCCATCCCCCACATGGTACTGCCCACTTGTTGACTACCTATAAACAGAACTGATGGGGAGAGGAAATGGATTCTAGACCGGGGGAGATTGTAGATTATAGACAGGGTGAAGGTTTGCACTCAGAGACCCTTGGCTGAGTCTGTGCTAGTCTAGATTGTTATGTTTTAGGATGGAGCACTATCCATCTAATAGGGCTGCAGTTAATGGATGAAGAACTAGAGAACATGTCAGTCTAAGTGAGCACAGACAGAAGTTTAGGCAGCCAAAGGCTCTGAGTGGGTGACAGAGAGAGACCCAGAGGGTGAACTGTGTGTGAGAGAGAGAGAGAGAAAGAAAGAAAGAAAGACGGTGAAATGTGTGTGAGAGAGAGAGAAAGAGGGTGAAATGTGTGTGAGAGAGAGCGAAAGAGAGAGAATTGTGTGTGTGTGTGAGAGAGAGAATTGTGTGTGTGAGAGAGAGAGAGAGTGTAGGTGAACTTTAGGCTCTACTCATAACTAAGTCCACTCAGGTAGATAGAACCCTCCAGCACTGCTACACACACAAACAAACACACACACTTTCATACACATACATACACGCACACACACACACACACACACACGCAAGCACACACACGTAGCCTGCATCCTATCATGACTGTCTGCTGTGGTGGAGCGTGGACAATGGGTGGGAAATGGGGCATCATGCTTCATGAATGAAGAGGTCAGTCTGAACAGCAACAGAGACAACTCTTTCTATCTCAGCCTCATCCCAAAATGGATGCTATGTGTTTCCAAAAAGGACCCCTTGTGTCTCTGCATTGTTTCCTTCAGCAATCTACACACAATACCCAATAATGAGAAAGCGAAAACAGCCTTTTAGAATTTTTTGCAAATCTATTAAAAATAGAAAATAAATATTCAACCCCTTTGCTATGAGACTCGAAATTGAGCTCAGGTGCATCCTGTTTCCATTGATCATCCTTGAGATGTTTCTACAACTTGATTGGAGTCCACTTGAGGTAAATTCAATTGATTGGACATGATTTAGGAAGGCACACACACACACCTGTCTATATAAGGTCCCACAGTTGACATTGCATGTCAGAGCAAAAACCAAGCCATGATGTCAAAGGAATTGTCCGTAGAGCGCAGATACAAGATTGTGTTGAGGCACAAAACTGGGGAAGGGTACCAAAAAAATATCTGCAGCATTGAAGGTCCCCAAGAACACAGGGGCCTCCATCACTCTTAAATGGAAGATGTTTGGAACCACCAAGACTCATCATAGAGCTGGCCCCCCCAGCCAAACTCAGCAATCAAGGGAGAAGGGCCATGGTCAGGGAGGTGACCAAGAACCTGATGGTCACTCTGACAGAGCTCTAGAGTTCCTCTGTGGAGATGGGAGAACGTTCCAGAAAGACAACCATCTCCGCAGCACTCTACCAATCAGCCCTTTATGATAGAGTGGCCAGACGGAAGCCACTCCTAAGTAAAAGGCACATGAAAGCCCGCTTGGAGTTTGCAAAAAATACACCTAAAGACTCTCAGACCATGAGAAACAAGATTCTCTGGTCTGATGAAACCAAGATTGAACCTGGCACCATCCCCTACAGTGAAGCATGGCGGTGGCAGCATCATGCTGTGGGGATGTTTTTCAGCGGTAGGAACTGGGAGTCTAGTCAGGATCGAGGCAAAGGTGAACGAAGCAAAGTACAGAGAGATCCTAGATAAAAACCTGCTCCAGAGTACTCAGGACCTCACACTGGGGCGAAAGTTCACCTTCCAACAGGACAACAACCCTAAGCACACAGCCAAGACAACACAGGAGTGGCTTGGACAAGTCTCTGAATGTCATTGAGTGGCCCAGCCAGACCCCGGACTTCTCTGGAGAGACCTGAAAATAGCCATGCAGCAACACTCCCCATCCAACCTGACTGAGCTTGAGAGGATGTACAGAGAAGAAGGGGAGAAACTCCCCAAATACAGATGTGCCAAGCTTGTAACGACATACCCAAGAAGACTCAATGCTGTAATCGCTGCCAAAGGATCTTCAACAAAGTAGTGAGTAAAGGGTCTGAATACTTATGTAAATGTGATATTTCAGTTTTTTGTTTTTAATAAATTACAAACATAAAAAAACAAACTGTTTTTGATTTGTCATTATGGGGTATTGTGTGTAGATTGATGAGGGGGAAAAAACTATTTAATCCATTTTTAGAATACGGCTGGAATGTAACAAAATGTGGAAAAAGTCAAGGGGTCTGAATACTTTCCAAAGGCACTGTATCTACCCGCACATGGTCAGGTTCATCTGTGTGTGTAAACCAACTAAAATTCAGAGAAGAGAGGACATTTTGCCTGTCCTCACTTGTAAAAAGGCTATTTTAGGCTTAGGGGTTAGGGTTTGGGTTAAGGTTAGAATTAGGATTAAGGGTTAGTGGTGAGGGTTAGGAGTTAAGGGTTAGGGGTTATGGTTAGGTTTGGGCTAAGGGTTAGGGAAAATATGATTTTGAATGCGAATCAATTGTTGGTTCCCAAAAAGTCCTCAAGTATAGTAAGACATAGCTGTGTGGGTGTGTGTTTGTGTGTGTGGAGTCACGCCACATTACCCTCTAGTCCCCCACCAAGCCTTAGGTTACAGGCCACAGGACTAATGAGCAAAACAGAGCTCAGCCACTGGCTTTAGTTTCTTTCTTACTTGTAAAAAAAATATACGAAACTTTGTAGTTTATATTTTCTTTTCAGTCTTTGGTACAGTATGTTCATTTGAGACAGTAATTCTCCTAACATAAGACAGTGGATAGAAGAAAGAAGTATTGTTATACTCTGCACTACAAACTAGCCTAGCATGCCACACCACTGGTCAACAACACTAAGGCAACTCTCCAACTGTTCCCTCTCCGTTCCCGTGTTTCACATCATGTTTTATAAGCCCTGGCCATCTGTCGTCATAACTAAATCTTCCACAACCGGCTCAGGGGAATCACAATTGCTCTGTCTGTCCGTCGCTATGGGAATGAATACTGTAGTTAACTGTCCTTGGGAGCTGGAAGGACTCTATACAAATAGCACTTATTGTTGAGTATCCTTATAAAACTGATGTTTTATAAGGATACTCAACAATAAGTGCTATTTGTATAGAGTCCTTATCATTATTATCAGTACAGGGACAACATAGACCATAGTCTGTCTAGACTTAGCAGGCAAAACTGGTTGGAATGACTCTCAGTTTCTGATTGTAATGATGTCATTTCAGCGAGTTTTTACTTCCTGTTTTGCCATTAGATGTTTACGTGTATGAACACTCAGCTTGTGGGGCGACCGCGCTCTTAGTCTGAGGTTATGTTGATGAACCCTGCTGTACTTTCACATGTATCTGTAGGTTACACATGTTAATCCCATGTGTAACTCTGTGTTGTTGTTTTTCTCACACTGCTTTGCTTTATCTTGGCCAGGTCACAGTTGTAAATGAGAACTTGTTCTCAACTGGCCTACCTGGTTAAATAAAGGTAAAATAAAAATAAGAATAAATTACTGAACTCTTACCTGAAACTCAAAGGTCTCATCAAACAGTGGGCCATCCTGGTTCTGTGCGGCGGTCCGGGTCCGTTGCTCAGCGCAGTCCGCTGGTACCCCATGCAGCTCCAGAACCACATAGGGATCTATAACCTCTCCTTTGGCCCCAGCGCCCTGTGGCTTGGGCAGGTTGTGGGCGCTGATCACCTTCACCCTAAGGGTCTGAGGGGGCACGCCGGGCACACACCCCTGGGTCACGGCACTGAAATAGGAAACCTCGTCTCTCATGACCCCCGGGCGCAGCACGAAGCCACAGCCCCCGTTCTGGATGAAGCGTCCCCTGTGGAGGTCCAGCATGGCCCCGGGGGTCTGCTGGTTGAGGGCCACCAGCTGGACCCCACCCTTCCAGTACCCCTGGGGGTTGGGGTTGGAGGAGTCCAGGCGGACGGAGCTGGGCCGGACACGGGTCAGGGTACGCTTGGTGAAGCCTACTAGGTCCTCTGGGCTCTCACTGGCCAGCCGGCCTGCTTCTCCCTCCCCCAGGGAGCACAGAGTCCAATAGGCCGAATCAGGGAGTAAGGGCGTGCCCGGCGTTGAGGGGGTGCTGGGTGGGGAGTGCTGCTGTCCTTGTTTCCTTGTTTCTCGGTGGTTGTAGAAGCTACGGCTTCCGGTTCTAGCCACGCTCACCAGATCTGAGAGCTCGCGTTGGAGGCGGAGTCTCCTGGGCTGAGGGGGCGGGGGCACCACTAAAACCACGCCCAGTTCCTCCTCTCCAGGGATGGTCATTCGCCGGCCAGCCAAGGGTCCGCCTCCCCCTATCTCCTCGTCCTCCTCTGATACCTCTCCCTCGGACCCCTCCTCTTCAGGGGGTAGCTTCTTCCCCACCAGCAGCACCCGGCCCTTCAGCTGCTCTGGGGAGGGCAGGGTGGTGGCTCGCCCCACCGGGCTGACCGGCAGGGCCTCAGGGGTGTAGAGACGTGTAGAGAACACCTTCCTCAGGTGCTGGGCTAAGGTACGCTGCTGGGAGGGGGAACAGCGCTGGCACAGGTAGAGCAGCAGTGGGTAGGGCGAGGTCAGGAAGGCATACTTATTCACCACCTCCAGGGCACTGCGAATGGTGACAGGAGCGTGGTGGTGATGGTGGTGGTGGCGGTGGGCATCAGGACCATAGTCTACCCCCAGGAGAGGCTCCCCCTCTGGGCCGTCTGTCACCCCCAGCTCCAGGCAACGACACCCGGCCTGAAGAGCCCTGGTCAAACCCCCTAGATCAGCCCTCCCATGGACCTGGTCATCCAGGAGATAGGACCGATAGGACGCACTGATGTAGTAGTGGGACAGGGGCAAGCTCATATCCTGACACACTCCCTGGTGCTCCACGTCAAACAGCTGGCACTCTGGAGACTGCAGGTAACGGGCAAAGCCGTCAAGCCCCAGCAAGCCTCTCTCTCGGCCTGGTCTGGAGGGCTCAAAGCGTAGGACCAGCTCCAAACAGCCCTCAGCTGTGGCCAGGGACAGGCCCTGCTCCGTCTCCAGAAAGAGACGAAGGTCCTGGGCGTCCAGACACTCGCGGTCCTTAGAGAGCTGGACCAATAGGAAATAGACATCTGGGCGCGTGCAGAGTTCGCAGAAGGCCTCCTGGAACTCCTCGCGTGTCACGTGAGACGTCAGCTTCTCTTTGCTGCGCTGGATCTCCTTGAACCTCAGACGCACCTGGAGAGAAGGAGGGAAGAGGGAGAGGATGGATGGATGGATACAAAGGGAGCAGGAGATAGATGAGAAGAACAGGTTTAGAAAGGGCAGTCGGATTTTAATACTCCACAGAATGGATGAATTACTGAGCTACAATATTCAATAATGTCTAATGACTGAAAAAGACAGGATGTCATTGGTAAGTCAATTCCATCCGTTCCAATCAATGCATTGGATCAAATTTGAGGTGAATTAATTGTTATAATATTTTATTGCTCATTATTTTTCCACAAATTAACTTAATTTAATTTCAGGTAATTTCCATCTTGGAACAGATATGAAAGTCACCCTGGTTATATGGCTTAGCATACTACTCTACCTCGTGCCCCTGGCCTACCCTTCCATGCATGCCAAACTGACTGCAGGAGAGTCTGGACATCTACACGCACACACACACACACACACACACACACACACACACACAGGCAGCTGTACTGGCTTCACAGCATGCTTCAAAACCAGGGCCTGAGCGTTGATTCAAACAGATTAGCTATGGAGCCGTGTGCTCACACACACATACCTCTGATTGGCTTTATTTAGGTCTGTGTATTTTCAGCTGCTATCTGACTCCATCTCCACCTCCTCTCCTGCTTTTGTTTGTCAAGAGAATATCCCAAAATATATTCACCCATCCTTGCAAAAATGACCAGTGGCATGTATCAGCTTACTTTAATGTTAGGTCGATCGCAGTCCTTTAGATTTACTGTCTATACAGTACATTCAGAAAGTACATTTTGTTGTGTTACAACCTGAACTTAAAATTGATTAAATTAAGATTTTTTTTGTCACTGGCCTACACACAATAACACATAATGTCAAAGTGGAAGAGTGTTTTTCAACATTTTTCAAAATTAAGCAAATATGAAATGAAATGTCTTGAATTATTCAACCACTTTGTTATGGCAATACTAAATACGTTTAGGAGTAAAAATTAGCTTGCATGGACTCATTCTGTGTGCAATAATAGTGTTTAACATGATTTTTGTATGACTACCTCATCTCTGTACCCCACACATACAATTATTTGTAAAGTCCCTCTCTCAAGCAGTGAATTTTAAACACAGATTCAACCACAAAGACCAGGGAGGTTTTCCCAATTCCTCACAAAGAAGGGCACCTATTGGTCAATGAGTTTAAAGAATATCACACATTGAATATCCCTTTGAGCATGGTGAAGTTATTAATTACACTTTGGTTGGTGTATCAATACACCCAGTCACTACAAAGACACAGGCATCCTTCCTAACTCAGTTGCCAGAGAGGAAGAAAACCTCTCTGGGATTTCACCATGAGGCCAATGGGGACTTTAAAACAGTTACAGAGTTTAATGGCTGTGAAAGGAGAAGTCTGAGGAGGGATCAACAACATTGTAGATACTCTACAATACTAACCTAATTGACAAAGTGAAAAGAAGGAAGCCTGTACAGAATAAAAATATAACATGCATCCTGTTTGCAACAAGTCATACTGCAACAAATGTTTTGTCCTGAATACAAAGTGTTATGTTTGGGAAATCCAATGCAACACATTACTGAGTACCACTCTTCATATGTTTATGCATAGTGGTGGCTGCATCATGTTATGGGTATGCTTGTAATTGTTAAGTACAGGGGAGTTTTTCAGGATAGAAAATAAATGGAATGGAGCTAAGCACAGGCAAAATCCTAGAGGAAAACCTGGTTCAGTCTGCTTTCCATCAGACACTGGGAGATGAATTCACCTTTCAGCAGGACAATAACCTAAAACACATGGGCAAATCTACACTGGAGTTGCTTACCAACAAGACAGTGAATGTTCCTGAGTGGCCAAGTTACAGTTTTGACTTAAATCTACTTTAAAATCTATGGCAACACCTGAAAATGGTTGTCTAGCAATGATCAACAACCAATTTCACAGAATTGAAGAATTTTGAAAATAATATTGGGCAAATGTTGTACAATCCAGGTGTGGAGAGCTCTTAGAGACTTACAGTACTCAGAAAGACTCTCAGCTGTAATCACTGCCAAAAGTGCCTCTACAAAATATTGACTCAGGGTTGTTAATACTTATGTAAATGACATATTTCTGTATTTCATTTTCAATGAATTAGCAAAAATGTCCTAAAACAAGTTTTCACTTTGTCGTTATGGGGTGTTGTGTGTAGATGGGTGAGAAAATGCTTTAATTCAGGCTGTACCACAACAACAATGTGGAATAAGTCAAGGGGTATGAATCCTCAGTGTTTCTCTCTGAGGTACATTGAGGCATTGTGCTCTACTCAGGGTTCTGTGTGGACTCCTACTGAGAGGTGTGATGGGTAGGAAGTAGAAAACCCAGGTGTGACTACACAGCAATAGACTCAATCTATATACCCATCATGGTGCTAAGTACAGTATGTAACACTTGCAAAGGTTAGATATCCACCTACAGCATGTTCCATTTGTACATTAGATATCAATCAAATCAATCAATCAAATGTATTTATAAAGCCCTTCTTACATCAGTTGATATCTCAAAGTGCTGTACAGAAACCCAGCCTAAAACCCCAAACAACAAGCAATGTAGGGGTGGCTAGGAAAAACTCCCTAGAAAGGCCAAAACCTATGATGAAACCTAGAGAGGAACCAGGCTATGAAGGGTGGCCAGTCCTCTTCTGGCTGTGCCGGGTGGAGATTATAACAGAACATGGCCAAGATGTTCAAATGTTCAAAGATGACCAGCAGGGACAAATAATAATATCCACCTACAGCATGTTCCAGTTATACACTAGATATCCACCTACAGCATGTTCATTTCTACATTAGATATCCACCTACAGCATGTTCCATTTCTACACTAGATATCCACCTACAGCATGTTCCAGTTATACACTAGATATCCACCTACAGCATGTTCATTTCTACATTAGATATCCACCTACAGCATGTTCCATTTATACACTAGATATCCACCTACAGCATGTTCATTTATACACTAGATATCCACCTACAGCATGTTCCATTTGTACACTAGATATCCACCTACAGCATGTTCCATTTCTACACTAGATATCCACCTACAGCATGTTCCATTTCTACACTAGATATCCACCTACAGCATGTTCCATTTATACACTAGATATCCACCTACAGCATGTTCCATTTCTACACTAGATATCCACCTACAGCATGTTCCATTTCTACACTAGATATCCACCTACAGCATGTTCCATTTATACACTAGATATCCACCTACAGCATGTTCCATTTCTACATTAGATATCCACCTACAGCATGTTCCAGTTATACACTAGATATCCATCTATAGCATGTTCCATTTCTACACTAGATATCCACCTACAGCATGTTCCATTTATACACTAGATATCCACCTACAGCATGTTCCATTTCTACACTAGATATCCACCTACAGCATGTTCATTTCTACATTAGATATCCACCTACAGCATGTTCCATTTCTACACTAGATATCCACCTACAGCATATTCCATTTCTACACTAGATATCCACCTACAGCATGTTCCATTTCTACATTAGATATCCACCTACAGCATGTTCCATTTCTACATTAGATATCCACCTACAGCATGTTCCAGTTATACACTAGATATCCATCTATAGCATGTTCCATTTCTACACTAGATATCCACCTACAGCATGTTCCATTTATACACTAGATATCCACCTACAGCATGTTCCATTTCTACACTAGATATCCACCTACAGCATGTTCATTTCTACATTAGATATCCACCTACAGCATGTTCCATTTCTACACTAGATATCCACCTACAGCATGTTCATTTCTACATTAGATATCCACCTACAGCATGTTCCATTTCTACACTAGATATCCACCTACAGCATGTTCCATTTCTACATTAGATATCCACCTACAGCATGTTCCATTTCTACACTAGATATCCACCTACAGCATGTTCATTTCTACATTAGATATCCACCTACAGCATGTTCCATTTCTACACTAGATATCCACCTACAGCATGTTCCATTTCTACATTAGATATCCACCTACAGCATGTTCCATTTCTACACTAGATATCCACCTACAGCATGTTCCATTTCTATACTAGATATCCACCTACAGCATGTTCCATTTCTACATTAGATATCCACCTACAGCATGTTCCATTTCTACACTAGATATCCACCTACAGCATGTTCCATTTCTACACTAGATATCCACCTACAGCATGTTCCATTTCTATACTAGATATAGCTATGAAGACAATCATTTTTGTAATTAAAGCTGTTATACTAACTGTTGCTATCATCATTATCAGGGTTGGGGGTAGTTCAACAGAAAACAAAGTGCGATAATTAACTGAATTGGAAACGGAATAGACCTCAACCCTGATCATCTCTAAACCTTTCTACTTCCTCTAATGTTACTACCCGTCCTCTTACCTCAGCTTCCTTGATGCCATGACAGACCTTACAGATGGTTAGGCAGCTATGAAGACAATCGTGTTTTCTATTTCAAGCTAGACCATTGCTCTCTCTCTAGTGTAACTGTACACTCACATGCGCACACACACACACACACACACACACACACACACACACACACACACACACACACACTGTACAAGCATGCACACATACACACACAGACACTCACCTTAGCCTCCTTGATGCCAGGACACAGCTTACAGATGGTTGCCACGGCCGTATCCTCTGCGACGATCCCATACCCGTCTTCATCCACCTCGGCAAACTCTGCGGCCAGCCATTCACTCCTCATCTTACTGCCGAGGCTACCCTCCCCTATGATGCTCCCCTCTCCCAGACCTCCTCCCCCGCCTGCCCCCCCTCCATGCCCGATGGCAGAGGGGTGGGACACCAGGTAACGGAGCCCTGTCACCCAGATGTTGGCCACGTCGGCTGAAAGAGCCACCAGGTCCAGAGACTGGGACATACAAATACACATCACATTAAATCTAAAAGTTTTCTCAAGTAAAACCATCAAATTAAAAACATTTGGAAAAATGAGATAAAAGAGATTAATAAAGTAATATCATTAAAAACACAAAGGCTGTCTATGATGATTTAAAAACCTCAGTGTTATCTGCCTTTGCCTGACTGCCAGTCTGTTTCTGCTCTCTTGCCAACTACTTGGCATCACAATTCCCAAAGGAGTTGTCAAGGCAGCACAAACTGATCTGGGACCAGGTTAGTGTCTGCCCCTCTTCCCCTCCTACCTGGTAGTCATCCCCGTGGATAATAGAGAAGGCAGCCTCCTCAGCCAGGTGTTCTGCAGCAGGTCCGTTATGGAGGAAGGTCTCAGTGCTCTTCCCCGTCCTAACCTCCCTGATAGTGGCCATGTCCAGGCGGGCGCGCTCCCCATCCTTCTTAGAGGGCTCCCAGCGCAGGCAGCTGAGGTCCAGGTCCAGGGTGTAGAAACGACTGTAGATCCGGGAGTTGGGACGCACCTTCTTCAGCTCACAGCCCCCCTGCATGAAGGCCAGGCAGTCGGCCGCGCTGCTCACCTGGAGGAGGGGGAAGGAGAATACATTTCAATTGAATCCTTGTCCTCCTTATGAATCGGTTATGAATGACTTATGAAAGCGTTTTGAAATCCATATGTAGGTCAAATAAAGTGTTACCCATTTCATTTTCATTTCATTTTTTGAGAAACTTAAAACGAACCTTCTTCTCTGAGGGTATGCTACTGAAGGACACTGTCTTCTTGCGCCCGCCGGCCAACTTGTGCATTGAAGGATCCTGGGTAAAACACAGAGAAGAGCAGAGAGTGAGACAGGCAGACAAGTCTACTTATCCTACAGGCTATGTTTAGATGTGTCAAGACGAACATTACAGGCAGGTATATCCCATCAACTGACATAATTACAATAGGAGTAGAGACTTATGTGGACATGGGGCCCAACAGAAGAATGTAGAGCGGAAACAAGTAATAATGAGGTAGCTATGAAAGCCATCAGTAATATCCCTGTGAATGATTATGTTTTTGTAACCCCGGCTGCACTGTCTGTCTCTCCTAAAGCCAGACACCTGAAATAACAGGTCTGCTAATCTGAACTCATCTTCACAGGCTTGGAAGGCTGGAAATCAATTGTCCCATTTCATTTCCTGTGTGATAATGTAGCACTGATTCACACAGTGTACAGAGCTTGGTCTTAGGACAGACGGGGCCCACAAAAATAGATCTCCTGTGTTCACACTCACACATCTGTTCTCGCTGCTTCCTGCGTCTTTCAGTCTCCAGAGGACAGCTGATTGATTGACAGGTGGGAAGAAGACAGCTCTATCGTCACTGGGTGCTGAAATGTCAGGGCTGGTGCCAATGCAACAGGTCTCTGTCTCTGTCTCTCTCTCTCTCTGTCCCTCTAGCTGTCCCTCCTGCTGTCCCTCTCTCGCTCAGCTGGCCATTATAACACAATATGCTCTTCAAGGTTTTCAAAAACCACATAGGTATAATAAGACTTATAAGTTCGATTCTTTCAAATCCACATCTCAGTTTATAAGCAGTAGCTTTTTCTCCATGGTCAAAAAGAGGGTGAGGTAAAACATATGACATTACTACCAGGAAGACTTCCCACACAGGTTAATACAAATCCAGTTTTCAGAATAACAATTGTGTGTGCACAGGCAGTGGTTTGTAAATTAAGACAATGTGTAAAAGTGACAATGTGTTTCGATATGAATTCCAGCCTTTGTGCAATATTACTGATGATAAGGAATTCAAACCAGGAAAAATGTGTGTGGTACCAGCACCACCAGAGCCAGACAGAGCACTTTCATCCTGCTGTCATGTAATTATGGGGTTGTTCAGACAGCACTGACTGACAGACTCTAAGTGCAGCCTTTTGTTACTGTAATGACATTTCCACCATTGATTCAAAGCATGTGGCCAGGGCTGCACAATACTGTAGCAACCAGCCGGGTTGTAACAGAGCTGCAGACCTGCGTTCAAATACTATTTCAAATCTTTTAAATCTTTGCCAGACGGGCAGGTTTGCAAGACTGGTCGGTTTTTGACTCTTGCGACTATTCTATTGGTTCCAAGCATGAAAAAAAAATGACTAAAAAATAGAATTTGAACCCAGATTGTAGGAGTGTTACCGTCTGGCGTAAATAAAGGCTTGGCTCTAGCTAAATCACCTGATCCTGGTTTACTATTAGGGATGGGGAGCTTTAAGTCTATTTCTGTCCTAATACCTCAAACCCACAGCAACACATAATGGCTTTACTACTACTAGCCTAGCACATCATCATCAAATATTACATCCTGGATGTCCTACTACTAGCCTAGCACATCATCATCAAATATTACATCCTGGCTGTCCTACTACTAGCCTAGCACATCATCATCAAATATTACAACCTGGCTGTCCTACTACTAGCCTAGCACATCATCATCAAATATTACATCCTGGATGTCCTACTACTAGCCTAGCACATCATCATCAAATATTACATCCTGGATGTCCTACTACTAGCCTAGCACATCATCATCAAATATTACAACCTGGCTGTCCTACTACTAGCCTAGCACATCATCATCAAATATTACATCCTGGCTGTCCTACTACTAGCCTAGCACATCATCATCAAATATTACATCCTGGATGTCCTACTACTAGCCTAGCACATCATCATCAAATATTACATCCTGGATGTCCTACTACTAGCCTAGCACATCATCATCAAATATTACAACCTGGCTGTCCTACTACTAGCCTAGCACATCATCATCAAATATTACATCCTGGATGTCCTACTACTAGCCTAGCACATCATCATCAAATATTACATCCTGGCTGTCCTACTACTAGCCTAGCACATCATCATCAAATATTACATCCTGGCTGTCCTACTACTAGCCTAGCACATCATCATCAAATATTACATCCTGGCTGTCCTACTACTAGCCTAGCACATCATCATCAAATATTACATCCTGGCTGTCCTACTACTAGCCTAGCACATCATCATCAAATATTACATCCTGGATGTCCTACTACTAGCCTAGCACATCATCATCAAATATTACATCCTGGATGTCCTACTACTAGCCTAGCACATCATCATCAAATATTACATCCTGGCTGTCCTACTACTAGCCTAGCACATCATCATCAAATATTACATCCTGGCTGTCCTACTACTAGCCTAGCACATCATCATCAAATATTATATCCTGGCTGTCCTACTACTAGCCTAGCACATCATCATCAAATATTACATCCTGGCTGTCCTACTACTAGCCTAGCACATCATCATCAAATATTACATCCTGGCTGTCCTACTACTAGCCTAGCACATCATCATCAAATATTACATCCTGGCTGTCCTACTACTAGCCTAGCACATCATCATCAAATATTACATCCTGGCTGTCCTACTACTAGCCTAGCACATCATCATCAAATATTACATCCTGGATGTCCTACGTCATCTACTGCACAGTCTACTTTAGAGATGGAAGGGATTTGGAAATGGGAGTGTTTCCCACTACCTCTTGGGATGCAGTTGGACTCAGAGTACAACTTGACTACCCACACACACTAAACCACACAGAGCAGTGTGTGTGTATGTGTGTGTGGCCTGACTGAGCAAATGATTAAATATAGAGCTGGTGTAACTTGACATCCTGATCAATAATACACAGTACAGGAACCTGAGTTCCAGATCCTTCCTCTGCTAGCAGAGAGACATACTGTAGCTCCTCCCCTGACAGACAGGCAGCGACAGGGCTAGGTGGTAGCTCAAACCTGGACAGAAATGTCTGGACCATCAGTCAGGCTATACTCCCACATCAACTATTCTCTGACCACCCAGCTGACCTGACTGTGACCCCTAGCTTCTATTTTTTTCATGTTCAGCTGTCCTGGAGAAGAGACAGTTTGATCTAGTATCTGTTGTTTCCAATTCTGTTAGACAATATATTTTTTTTAAGATGGAGGCTTGGACAATGTGTGGACAGACAGCCAGGCTTAGTATGAACCAGGTCAGCAGGGATTTAGGTGGACAGGGCAGAGCGGTGGGGGTGTTGTCAGACTGTCCAGGGCTCATCGATAACGGGAGCGATGGGCCTTGCATCACGGTATGTGGCATTAGTTCCCCTACAGGGCATGGGAAAACAGGTCGACCCTCCCGTCCAGCGCTGTCATTGTGACACATGTTGTCCTCCAGGAAACCATGACAACATTGTTAATGCACTGCGGTTTGGCCTAAAAGGACATCTATCAGTTAGTTTTAATCCCCCCATCCCTAAGCTCTCTCACTCTCTCTGTTTTGTTTTAGATCTTTTTTGTATTTCCTTTATTCTCTCGTTTTTTTCTCTACATTATTGAGTTTCTGCCAGAATGAAGCTAGGCACAGATGGAAAGTTGGTGGGAACATAATAAGAAAGGATATATAGTGGGAATAGAAAAGAAAGAGAGGGACAAAAAGAGAAAGGGGGGAAACCAGGGCAAGATAGAGGACAAGCGAGGAGAGCATTGGAAATGAGGAAGAAGTGGAAGAAAGCAAGGGATATAGGTGTAAAAGTAGAACCGAGTGGATTCTAGGAAAGGATATGAGAGAGAGCAGAGGGGAGGAAAATTACTTTTGAGAGAGGGAGTGTAGGAAATTGAATGAGAGGAGCGAGGGGGAACGAGTGAGTGAGATGAAAGAGAGAGTAGAGGACAGGATAGAGAGAGGAGATGTGGGCATGAGACAATACTATGTTGTGTTCAGTCATGCACAACAGAGAATATTCATCATCATCAGTCTCTTCATACAGCCCACCGGATCAGAGGTCTGACAAACACCTGGGAGGAATAGACATAGAGGAGGACAAGACCGCACATGGTCAAGTGGCTCTAAATATAGACATCTATGAGTGAGATGGAGAAAAAGACCAAGAGATGAAGAGAAAGACCAAGAGATGGAGAGAAAGACCAAGAGATGGAGAAAAAGACCAAGAGATGGAGAAAAAGACCAAGAGATGGAGAAAAAGACCAAGAGATGGAGAAAAAGACCAAGAGATGGAGAAAAAGACCAAGAGATGGAGAGAAAGACCAAGAGATGGAGAGAAAGACCAAGAGATGAAGAGAAAGACCAAGAGATGAAGAGAAAGACCAAGAGATGGAGAGAAAGACCAAGAGATGAAGAGAAAGAAGAAAGGCAGAAGATTGAATTGATGAAAAAGAAGAGGAACGCGTCAACAAAAGGGAGTTTGAAAGACGGAGCGATGTTGAGAGAGTACAGCCTTCCCTGTAGCTCAGTTGGTAGAGCATGGTGTTTGCAACGCCAGGGTTGTGGGTTCGATTCCCACGGGGGGCCAGCACAGGAAGAAAAAAAAATTATGAAATGTATGCATTCACTACTGTAAGTCGCTCTGGATAAGAGCGTCTGCTAAATGACTAAAATGTAAAATGTACATTTTAAGTTGGCCATCTGGTGTGATCAAGTATAGACAGACTAGTAATGACACCATAAATAATCAGAATGAAATTTAAGGATGACCTCTGAACCTTTTAAGGTTAGGTGACCTTGATGGTTAAGAGCATCTGCTAAATGACTTAAATGTAAATTTAATACCAGTCCTGATGCAATGTTATGTCAACAGTAGACTGATAGATTACTAGTGAACTGTGATTAGCCTGAGGAGCTAAACGGACCATGTGTAGGAGTGCAAATATAGCACACATACTAGCACCCTATACTCTCAGCCCACAACCAGATAGTGTGGCCTGGGAGTAGATAGTTTGTGTGTATGCATTGATATGTAGGCTACGTGTGCCTTTTCTTTTTTAATGTATGTAGTTCTGTCTTTGAGCTGTTCTTGTCTAATGATCTGTATTATATCATTCAGTATTATGTTTCATGTTTTGTGTGGACGCCAGGAAGAGTAGCTGCTGCTTTTGCAACAGCTAATGGGGATCCTAATAAAATACCAAATCCCTCAGCCAATTCATTAACCCACATACCCACCCTTTACTAATACACACACAAAACAACCCTCCACCCCTTCTTAAAACAACACTTGGTGCTAGTGGTAATTCACCTCTCAAACCCTCTAGTCCTCTATCCCACCATCCATCCCAGAACAGTGGCCTATGATCCAGCCAGCAGTAGAACCATAGTAGATTACGGTACTACACACACACACACACACACACACACACACACACACACACACCTAACTTTCTAAGGGAATAAACAGAGGGTTATTCTGTGTCGGATGGAGGACGGGGCCGGTCACTAGTGGAATAACCTCTCTCTGTCCTCTCCTCTCTCTTTCTCACCTTCTCTCTCTCTCTTTGTCTCTCTCTCTAGGGTTAGCAGAATGCATTGCATGGGTCTAGACTCCAGAGAGTAGTAGAGCAGAAATGGCATTAGACTGAGTGGAATATGATGCCTACGGGGCTGATCAGATCTGCTGTCAATGAGCGGATCTAGAAACAAACATAATGATGACGGTGAGTTAAGTACTGAGCAGAGAGCCAGCTATTATCGGCATGATTCATCAGGACAGAACTTTTATACACAGAGAGAGAGAGAGACAGGGAGAGAGAGAGACAGGGAGAGAGAGGGGGAGATGGTAAAGATAACCGGTAGCCTGTAATGTCCACAACACCCAACAAGACAGAGAGACAGTACACAGAGAGAGAGATGGACAGAGAGAGCGAGAGACAGAGAGAGAGGCAGAGTGATAAATAAGAGTGCTAGAGAGAGAAAAAAACTGCTACAGAGAGAGAGATATAGTGCTACAGAGAGGAGAGAGACAGTGCTACAGAGAGAGAGAGAGAGACAGTGCTAGAGAGAGAGCGAGAGACAGTGCTAGAGAGAGAGACAATTGACAATTAAATCAATGTATACTGGCAATACGTGCAGCATTAAAATTGGTAAGAAAAGAACAGAATTCTTTAACCAGGGGCTGGCCTTCGTCAGGGTTGCAATCTGAGCCCTGCACTCTTCAATATTTACATTAACGAATTGGCCACTATTCTAGAAAAATCCTCAGCCCCTGGTGTTAGTCTCCACAATTCAGAAGCTAAATGCCTACTCTTCGCAGATGACCTATGCCTGCTGTCACCCACAGCACATGGCCTACAGCAGAGCCTGGACCTGCTAGAGCAGTACTGCCAGACCTGGGCCCTGGCAGTAAACCACAAAAAGACTAAAATAATGATTTTCCAGAGAAGATCCAGATCTCAGGGAATTAGACCAAAGTTCTCAATTGGTACAAAATATATAGAGTACTGCACACACTACAATTACTTAGGTTTAAAAATAAGCTCAACTGGACACCTTAATGAGGCAGTGAATGAACAGAGAGAAAGCACGCAGGGCATTCTAAGCCATAAAAAAGCAAATTCAAATTGAAATACCTATTAAAATTTGGCTAAAACTAATTGAATATGTCATTGAACCAATTGCACTTTATGGCAGCGAGGTGTGGGGTCCACTCGCAAAATAAGATTACATGCAGAGTTCTGTAAGATTCTCCTACGTGTCCAGAGGAAAACTACAAACAATGCATGTAGGGCAGAATTAGGCCAATATCCACTAATAATAAAAACTCAAAAAAGAGCAATTAAGTTTTGGAAATATCTAAAATACAGTGACCCCCTCTCATATCATTACCAAGCCCTGCAATGCCAAGAGCTGAGCAAAGAAAAGTCCCCTCATCCAGCTGGTCCTGAGTTCACAAACCTGTTCTACTAACACACTGAAGCCTCAGAACCAGAACATCCAATCAATCAGAATAAATCAAATTACAACACAGTCAAAACAAAACTACATTGCTTATTGGGAAACACAAGCACAAAGCAAAATGCAGTGCTATCTGGCCCTAAATCGACAGTACACCATGGCTAAATATTTGACCATGGTTACTGATCAAAACCTTAGAAAAACCTTGACAAAGTACAGGCTCAGTGAGCACAGCCTTGCCATTGAGAAGGGTAGACACAGGAAAACCTGGCTCCCTGTAGAGGAAAGGCTGTGCAACCACTGCACAACAGCAGAACCTGAGACGGAGTGTCACGGTTGTCGTCGGTGAAAGAGGACCAAAACGCAGCAGGTACGTGTATGCTCATCTTGAGAATTTAATAAGTACAAAATGAACACCAAAATAACAAACCAAGAAAAATGAACGAACTAACAACAACTAACAGTCTGGCCAAGCATAGGCTCAACACAGAACAATCACCCACAAATAACAACCACAAACACACCCTAATATATGGGACTCTCAATCAAAGGCAGATAGACAACACCTGCCTTCAACTGAGAGTCCCAACCCCAATCAACACAACATAGAAACACACTCACCAGACTAGACATAGAAATACATAAACATAGACTATAAACCAAAACCCCGGAAATACTAAATCAAACACCCTTTAACCAAACACACCACCCTGAACCACATAAACCAAATACCCTCTGCCACGTCCTGACCAAACTACAATACTAATTAACCCTTATACTGGCCAGGACGTGACACGGAGCTGCATTTCCTGACAAAATGTCAAAAATATAAAACAATTAGAGTGTCATTTCCCCAAATTTGAAATCCTTATTCAAGGTTTTAAAGACCTCTCTTATGAGGATAGGCTACCCGTCCTGTTGGGGGAGGACGCAGAGAGCTGTGTGTTGGCAGCGCACTACATTGCTGCCTGCCATAAGTTGAGGGACAGTGTCTGACAGACCAATAAACCTGCACATGTCCTCAACTGTATGATTATTGTTATTGTTGAATGTATGGTTATATTGACCGTTGGTTATTGTTGTTACTGTTGTCCCGTTGACAATTTTTGATTCTCATTTTTATTTATTTTTTATATTGTAAATATCCAAAGTAAGCTTTGGCAATATGTACATTGTTACGTCATGCCAATAAAGCGAATTGAATTGAATTGAATTGAGAGAGCAAGACAGTGCTACAGAGAGAGAGACAGTGCTACAGAGAGAGAGACAGTGCTACATAGAGAGAGAGACAGTGCTACAGAGAGAGAGACAGTGCTACAGAGAGAGAGACAGTGCTACAGAGAGAGAGAGCAAGACAGTGCTACAGAGAGAGAGACAGTGCTACAGAGAGAGAGACAGTGCTACAGAGAGAGAGACAGTGCTACAGAGAGAGAGAGCAAGACAGTGCTACAGAGAGAGAGACAGTGCTACAGAGAGAGAGACAGTGCTACATAGAGAGAGAGACAGTGCTACAGAGAGAGAGACAGTGCTACAGAGAGAGAGAGACAGTGCTACAGAGAGAGAGACAGTGCTACAGAGAGAGAGAGAGAGAGAGAGACAGTGCTACAGAGAGAGAGACAGTGCTACAGAGAGAGAGAGACAGTGCTACAGAGAGAGAGACAGTGCTACAGAGAGAGAGAGACAGTGCTACAGAGAGAGAGACAGTGCTACAGAGAGAGAGAGAGAGAGACAGTGCTACAGAGAGAGAGACAGTGCTACAGAAAGAGAGAGAGACAGTGCTACGGAGAGAGAGACAGTGCTACATAGAGAGAGAGACAGTGCTACGGAGAGAGAGACAGTGCTACAGAGAGAGAGAGAGAGACAGTGCTACAGAGAGAGAGACAGTGCTACAGAGAGCGAGAGAGAGAGACAGTGCTAGCGAGAGAGAGAGAGAGAGAGAGAGAGAGAGAGAGAGAGAGAGAGAGAGAGAGAGACAGTGCTACAGAGAGAGACAGTGCTACAGAGAGAGCGAGAGAGAGAGAGAGAGAGACAGTGCTACAGAGAGAGAGAGACAGTGCTACAGAGAGAGAGAGACACAGTGCTACTGAGAGAGAGAGAGAGACAGTGCTACAGAGAGAGCGAGAGAGACAGTGCTACAGAGAGAGAGAGAGAGAGAGACAGTGCTACAGAGAGAGAGAGAGAGACAGTGCTACAGAGAGAGAGAGACAGTGCTACAGAGAGAGAGAGACAGTGCTACAGAGAGAGAGACAGTGCTACAGAGAGAGAGAGAGAGACAGTGCTACAGAGAGAGAGACAGTGCTACAGAGAGAGAGAGACAGTGCTACAGAGAGAGAGAGACAGTGCTACAGAGAGACAGAGACAGTGCTACAGAGAGAGAGACAGTGCTACAGAGAGAGAGACAGTGCTACAGAGAGAGAGACAGTGCTACAGAGAGAGAGACAGTGCTACAGAGAGAGAGACAGTGCTACAGAGAGAGAGACAGTGCTACAGAGAGAGAGACAGTGCTACAGAGAGAGAGACAGTGCTACAGAGAGAGAGACAGTGCTACAGAGAGAGAGACAGTGCTACAGAGAGAGAGACAGTTCTACAGAGAGAGATGGACTATCCACTAGCTACCTGGTCCTGTGTTGTTAGACCATGATGGTGGGGTTATGTGGCCATGCAGGGATGTCAGCACCACATGTCCCAGCCACGGCTCTAAGACTCTTAGCAGGGCTTTAAGCCTGATTTACCTTCTCTCATGGCGAATTAGACACAACCAGCTCACTCATACAGCAAGCCATTGTCAGACTAACAGACTCAGAGCCAGGGACAGTATGGAGAGAGTGAGTATGAAGTGAGTGAGTGTACAGTATAAACACTGAGTGTACAAAGAATTAGGAACACCTGCTCTTTTAATGACATACTGTAGACTGACCAGGTGAATCCAGGTAAAAGCTATGATCCCTTATTGATGTCACTTGTTTAAATCCACTTCAATCAGTGTGGCTCAAACGGCTCAACATACCCCACTGTCCCTTACCATATAGAACCTCCAGTCACCAATCCTCTATGTCTAGGCCTAATCAGTGGAAAATCAAATCAGAAAATCAGATCAGTGTCAGTCGCCCTCGCTGCCACTCGATGTGATCTGTGTGATTGTTGTGAGAGCTGCAGGGCCACTCATAGTGATTGCCCAGTCACAATCAAAGCTCTGTTCTCCACGGGGCAGTGTGTTTGCACTGTGCCCACACAGAGTAGCCTGCCTGCCTGCATTGGCCAAGCCATTCTGAAAACAATCTACTCTGCCTGCCAGCATGCATAACCTCACACGGAGAGAGAATGAGTGAGATATTGTTTAGTGTATCTGCTGTTCTAGGCTGTTCACCTCACCTTTGCCTGACCCCCCCCCCCCCCCCCCCCTCCCCCCAAACACACACACACCCACACACACAGGGGCTGTCAGAGAATTAGGAAATGTGGAAACGTTCTGAATAGACCTTGTTAATATAGGGCTGGGCGTTATACCGTATTTTTTACAATATGCCGGTATTGATGCACGGGCCGGTTTGGGTTTACTTTACCTTCTATAAAAGGTATTTGAATGTTTGGTTTGTTAAATGTGATACGCCATGTGTAACGTACATTTTTATAGTTTACTCCGTTAGCAGGAGTGTAGCGCTGCTATTTTTTTACGTTTGGAAATAGCGCACCTTGTGTGCACTGCCGTTAATATCGTATGCCCTGGTATGGTACAGGAACGGTATGAAAATCTGGATACCGCTCAACTCTACTCCCACTACACCATTCAAGGTGGAGAAGGTGGCAAAGTTCTAAGTTCCTCAGCGTACACATCACAGACAATCTGAAATGGTCCACCCACACAGACAGTATGGTGAAGAAGGCGCAGCAGCACCTCTTCAACCTCAGGAGGCGGAAGAAATTTGGCTTGTCACCGAAAACCCTGACAAATTTTTACAGGTGCACAATCAAGAGCATCCTTTCTGGCTCTCCAGAGGCTCTCCAGAGGGTGGTGCGGTCTGCACAAAGCATCACCGGGGGCAAACTACCTGCCCTCCATGACACCTACAGCACCCGATGTCACAGGAAGGCCATAAAGATCATCAAGGACAACAACCACCCGAGCCACTGCCTGTTCACCCCGCTATCATCCAGAAGGCGAGGTCAGTACAGGTGCATCAAAGCTGGGACCAAGAGACTGAAAAACAGCTTCTATCTCAAGGCCATAGACTGCTAACTCAGAGAGTCTGCTGCCTAGATTGACACCAAATCACTGGCCACTTTAATAAATCGATCATTAGTAATTTTAAACAATGCCACTTTAAATAATGCCACTTTAATAATGTTTACACATCTTACATTACTCATATCACATGTATATACTGCATTTCATACCATCTATTGCACCTTGCCTTTGCCGCTCGGCCATCGCACATCCATATATCCATATATGTATATGTACGTATTCTCATTCACCCCTTTAGATATGTGTGTATTAGGTAGTTGTTGGGGAAACGTTAGATTACTTGTTAGATATTACTGCACTGTCGGAAGTAGGAGCACAAGCATTTCGCTACACCGCATTAACATCTGCTAACCATGTGTATGTGATGAATAAAATTTGATTTGATTTGAACCACCCTATCATCATGTCCTGTCAACTTTCCTACAGTGAGACCTCCTCTAAGTCCTCTATCCATCTCCCCAAAGACTAGACTAATACTCTCAAAGCCTGCCATTCTATCTCCTCAATCCTCTTTCCCTCTGCCATCTCTTTTTTCCCCTCCCGTTATTCTCTCCAGTGTTCCCCTAAAAACTCTCCCCTCTCTCCTCTCCCTTCGCCTTCCTTCCCTATCTTATCAATCCTCTCTCCTCTCCCTTCGCCTTCCTTCCCTATCTTACCAATCCTCGCTCCTCTCCCTTCACCTTCCTTCCCTATCTTACCAATCCTCTCTCCTCTCCCTTCGCCTTCCTTCCCTATCTTACCAATCCTCTCTCCTCTCCCTTCGCCTTCCTTCCCTATCTTACCAATCCTCTCTCCTCTCCCTTCACCTTCCTTCCCTATCTTACCAATCCTCTCTCCTCTCCCTTCGCCTTCCTTCCCTATCTTACCAATCCTCTCTCCTCTCCCTTCACCTTCCTTCCCTATCTTACCAATCCTCTCTCCTCTCCCTTCGTCTTCCTTCCCTATCTTACCAATCCTCTCTCCTCTCCCTTCACCTTCCTTCCCTATCTTACCAATCCTCTCTCCTCTCCCTTCGCCTTCCTTCCCTATCTTACCAATCCTCTCTCCTCTCCCTTCACCTTCCTTCCCTATCTTACCAATCCTCTCTCCTCTCCCTTCGCCTTCCTTCCCTATCTTACCAATCCTCTCTCCTCTCCCTTCGCCTTCCTTCCCTATCTTACCAATCCTCTCTCCTCTCCCTTCGCCTTCCTTCCCTATCTTACCAATCCTCTCTCCTCTCCCTTCGCCTTCCTTCCCTATCTTACCAATCCTCTCTCCTCTCCCTTCGCCTTCCTTCCCTATCTTACCAATCCTCTCTCCTCTCCCTTCGCCTTCCTTCCCTATCTTACCAATCCTCTCTCCTCTCCCTTCGCCTTCCTTCCCTATCTTACCAATCCTCTCTCCTCTCCCTTCGCCTTCCTTCCCTATCTTACCAATCCTCTCTCCTCTCCCTTCACCTTCCTTCCCTATCTTACCAATCCTCTCTCCTCTCCCTTCACCTTCCTTCCCTATCTTACCAATCCTCTCTCCTCTCCCTTCGCCTTCCTTCCCTATCTTACCAATCCTCTCTCCTCTCCCTTCGCCTTCCTTCCCTATCTTACCAATCCTCTCTCCTCTCCCTTCGTCTTCCTTCCCTATCTTACCAATCCTCTCTCCTCTCCCTTCGCCATCCTTCCCTATCTTACCAATCCTCGCTCCTCTCCCTCTTCCCCTCCCTCTGCACTTTTCCTCTCTCTCTCAATTCATTTTCAATTTAAGGGGCTTTATTGGCATGGGAAACACATGTTAACATTGTCAAAGCAAGTGAAATAGATAATGAACAAAAGTGAAATAAAAAATTTAACATTAAACATTACACTCACAAAAGTTCCAAACTAATAAAAGACATGTCAAATGTCATATTACAGTACGTGCAAATAGATAAAGTACAAGGGAAAATAAATAAACATAAATATGTGTTGTCTTTACAATGGTGTTTGTTCTTCACTGGTTGCCCTTTTCTTGTGGCAACAGGTCACAAATACAGTATCTGTGATGGCACACTGTGGTATTTCACCCAATAGATATGAGAGTTTATAAAAATTGGGTTTGTTTTCAAATTCTTTGTGGGTCTGTGTAATCTGAGGGAAATATGTGTCTCTAATATGGTCATACATTTGGCAGGAGGTTAGGAAGTGCAGCTCAGTTTCCACCTCCTTTTGTGGGCAGTGTGCACATAGCCTGTCTTCTCTTGAGAGCCAGGTCTGCCTATGGTGGCCTTTCTCAATAGCAAGGCTATGCTCACTGAGTCTGTACATAGTCAAAGCTTTTCTTAAGTTTGGGTCAGTCACAATGGTCAGGTATTCTGCCACTGTGTACTCTCTGTTTAGGGCCAAATAGCATTCTAGTTTGCTCTGTTTTTTTGATAATGTGTCGAGTAATTATCTTTATTTTCTCATGATTTGGTTGGGTCTAATTGTGTTGCTGTCCTGGGGCTCTGTGGGGTGTGTTTGTGAACAGAGCCCCAGGACCAGCTTGCTTAGGGGACTCTTCTCCAGGTTCATCTCTCTGTAGGTGATGGCTTTGTTAAGGAAGGTTTGGGAATCGCTTCCTTTTAGGTGGTTATAGAATTTAACGGTTCTTTTCTGGATTTTGATAATCAGCGGGTATCGGCCTAATTCTGCTCTGAATGCACAATTTTGTGTTTTAGGTTGTACACGGATTATATTTTTGCAGAATTCTGCATGCAGAGACTCAATTTGGTGTTTGTCCAATTTTGGGATTTTTTGGGTGGTGAGCGGACCCCAGACCTCACAACCACACAAGTGTTTTTAGCCTGATAGAAGGCTCTTCTTGCCTTGTCTCTCAGATCGTTCACATCTTTGTTGAAGTTACCTGTGGTGCTGATGTTTAGGCCGAGGTATGTACAGTTTTTTTGTGTGCTCTAGGGCAACGGTGTCTAAATGGAAATTGTATTTATGGTCCTGGCAACTGGATCTTTTTTGGAACACCATTATTTTTGTCTTACTGAGATTTACTGTCAGGGCCCAGGTTTGGCAGAATCTGTGCAGAAGATCTAGGTGCTGCTGTAGGCCCTCCTTGGTTGGGGACAGAAGCACCAGATCATCAGCAAAAAGTAGACATTTCACTTCAGATTCTAGTAGGGTGAGGCCGGGTGCTGCAGACTGTTCAAGTCCGCTCGGCAATTCATTGATATATACAGTACCAGTCAAAAGTTTGGATACACCTACTCATTTAAAGGTTTTTATTTATTTTTATTATTTTCTACATTGTAGAATAATAGTGAAGACATCAAAACTATAAAATAACACATATGGAATGATGTACTAACCAAAAAAGTGTTAAACGAATTAAAATATAATTTAGATTCTTAAATTTTCCGCATTGACTGACCTTCATGTCTTAAAGTAATGATTGACTGTCGTTTCTCTTTGCTTATTTGATCTGTTCTTGCCATAATATGGACTTGTTCTTTTACCCATTATGGCTTTCTTCTGTATACCACCCCTACCTTGTCACAACTAATTGGCTCAAACGCATTAAGAAGGAAAGAAATTCCATAAATTTACTTTTAACAAGGCACACCTGTTAATTGAAATGCATTCCAGGTGACTGCCTCATGAACCTGGTTGAGAGAATGCCAAGAGTGTGCAAAGCTGTCATCAAGGCTGCTGTTAATGATAATGCAGAGGGTTTTCTCAAGGTTGCTGTTGATGCATATCCCACGGTAGTTATTGGAGTCAAATTTATCTCTACTTTTGTGGATTGGAGTGATCAGTCCTTGGTTCCAAATATTGGGGAAGATGCCAGAGCTACGGATGGTGTTAAAGAGTTTAAGTATAGCCAATTGGAATTTGTGGTCTGTATATTTTATAATTTCATTTAGGATACCATCAACACCACAGGCCACTCTCTCTCCCCTCTACCCTCTCCGCCTACCCTATCTCTTCCCTCCCCTCTCCTGCTCCCCCCCATTACCCTCTCCTCTATACCCTCTCTCCCAGCGGCACCAGGGGAGGGGAAGGCCTGTGGGGAGCGTTCTAGCCTCCCTTTCATCCCCCTCCAGGGAACTCTTATCCAAAGCACACTTAGAAGTCAGGGGGAATATATTGCATAATGGGCTTTAAAGTCACTGGCTACTTTTCCTCTCTGGCTGAGTCAAAAAAGGCATCCCATTTCCTATATAATGCACTACTTTTGACCAGAGCCCTATGTGTGCGTGTGTGTGCCTTGTTCATGCGTGCGTGTGTCTGCCTGTGTCCTGGCTGGGTGCTCCACTACACATCTATTTGTGTCAGAGACAGAAGGAGGTCAGGGAGTCAGTCAGTCAGCCCACAGAGACAAGCGCCAAGCCAAGAGCCTGATCTGAGCAAGGCCTGCCTTCCCTCCATAAATTGCTGGCGGCATTCGAGCGGTCTATTCCTGTTTTCAGTGTGGGAAAGAAAGAAAGAAAGAAAGAAAGGAAGAAAGAAAGAAAGAAAGAAAGAAAGAAAGAAAGAAAGAAAGAGAGAAAGAAAGAAAGACAGAAAGAGAGAAAGAAAGGGGGGGAGGAGGTTAGAATAACAGAGGACGAAGACAGTTCTCTGGATACCAGCAAGCTTGTCACAGCTAATATAAAACAAAGGTGTTTGGTTGGTAAACTGACTGACTGATGAATCATTCAGAGAACGAAGGAACAGAAAGAGGGGAAGGTGAAAATGGAAATTGTGAATAATGAATTGGCCCTGCCTTGTGATTGTAAGTGTGTGTGTCTTAGAGAATGACTTGGTCTCATCTCTGACGATTATCTCTGCACTAGACGAACTGCACTATAACATGCAGCCAAAAAGAACAGTTACGCAATGAAAGCCGACCGACGTGCTTGTCTTGTTGTGACATTTCAAAGCAGAAAAGCAGTCGGCCGCTCCCCTCTTTCTGTGTACACTCCTGCCATTTGGCAGAGCCAGGGAAGAAAATCACTGCTGCCATGGCAACCCCAGGTGAAGGACACTATAGGCCTATGGGATAATGAAAAAGTAATGGCCCTAATTTTCTGTCCCTATCTAAACACTTAAGGAGCTTTCTAAAGACAGAGCAGTAGCTCTCTCCTCGTTCTCCCTGTCACTTAAAGACTGTGTTTATAAGACTGGATAATATTCTATTTCCTACAGTAACTTTTACAGTAACTTGAATTCCTAAACTGGTGTTGTGGCTTTGCTGCAGACAGAGCAGCACTTCTCCTGTTACACTAATGTCTCTGGTGTATTGACACAGCCTATTCATTAGCCAATTGTAAGACAGCGTGCTCCTCTGTTAATTACATTAGATGAGAGGGGAGGCATGGGGGGAAGGGAGGGAAGGAGGGAGGGGGAGGACAGAGGGATGTGTCAGGAGCATCTGGAGTGAAGGAGTGGAGGGAACGAGGGTGGAGAGGAGAAAGAGAGGGATGTGTCAGGAGCGTCTGGAGTGAAGGAGTGGAGGGAACGAGGGTGGAGAGGAGAAAGAGAGGGATGTGTTGCTGAGGTCACAACACAACTTCACTATGAACTCACCTTTCTCACATACAGTAACTTCTGAAAGTATTCAGACCCCTTGACTATTTCCACATTTTGTTAGGTTATAGTCTTATTCTAAAATTGACACAATAGTTTTTTTCCCTCATCAATCTACACACAATACCCCATAATGACAAAGCAAAACCAGTTTAAAAAAAATGTTTGCTAGTTTATTACAAAATAAAAAATGGAAATATCACATTTACATAAGTATTCAGACCCAATACTCTTTGCTTTGTTGAAGCACCTTTGGCAGCGATTACAGCCTTGAGTCTTCTTGGGTATGACGCTACAGGCTTGGCACACCTGTATTTGGGGAGTTTCTCTCATTCTTCTCTGCAGATCCTCTCAAGCTCTGTCAGGTTGGATGGGGAGCGTTGCAGCACAGCTATTTTCAGGTCTCTTCAGAGAAGTTCGAACGGGTTCAAGTCCGGGCTCTGGCTGGGCCACTCAAGGACATTCAGAGACTTTTCCCGATGCCACTCAAGCGTTGTCTTGGCTGTGTGCTTAGGGTCGTTGTCCTTTTGGAAGGTGAACCTTCGCCCCAGTCTGAGGTCCTGAGCGCTCTGGAGCAGGCTTTCATCAAGGACAGTGTCACCAGCAAAGGACCCCCAGACCATAATACCTCCTCCTCCATGCTTTACGGTGGGACAATCCATTGCATTGATAGGGTTACAAAGTGTCGGAAACTTTCCGGTAAATTTTCTGAATTTTTTAGGAAATTTTCCATGGGAAGGTAAGCCTGGGAATTTAGGTAATTTTGCTTAAATTCATCAAAAAAGTTAGCTTATAACTTTTTTGTGGGATACACATAAGTCCTTGTTGAATATTTTGGTTAAACTATCCCCAATTCAATGGAATTGCAACCCTCTGCCTGCACAGTGCATTCTTCCATCACATGTACAGCTGATTCTCAAGATCTCGCACACTAATGACATGCTGTTGAGCCCACACTACTACACTGTCTGAGCCAAGGACTACATGCTTTCTGGTAAGTTTTGATTACAATACTGGGTGGGGTGAATATATTTTATTTGACATACTTGATATTTTGTTAACTGGTTAATGGTAGCCTACAGCAAAGTGTGTTGAAATCATTTCTAACTTGTTAACAATTTCTGCTAGTTAGTTTTTGCTACTACCATGTGGGTTTTAGCTTGCTTGAGCCTGCTAACTGAGTGTTAATTCACCTGTTTCCATATATGTTTCATTTTAAAACATTTATCTTACATAGGAGTTGATTAATCTAACTGCTTAACTATTTATCTGTACATGGAATTGTCTTTGTAGTTTTTTACTCATTTTTCTAATCTTTACAGGAAAATGCCACGGACAATATGTGATGTGTAGAGACAATTCACTGCAGCTAATGTTGAAGGAAAATATGTGTACATTTGCAAATACTGTGCCAAATCATATGTGAAGAATGCAACAAAGATGTAGAATCATCTGGCCAAGTGCATAAAGTTCATCTGGCCAAGTGCATAAAGTTCCATCAGCGCTCACAACAAGCAACCTCTGACAAAAGTCCCTCTACTTCTATTCGAGGTGAAAATTATGAATCAGACACCTTATCGATAGCAACAGCTCATGGTCCTCCTGGAATCAGAAGTTTTTTTGACTCAATGTAGGAACGTAGTCAGAGAAATGCTGATGAATGTTTTGCTCGAGCTGTGTATGCAACTGGTTCACCTCTGACACTCACAGGCAATGCGTATTGGAAGAGATTTCTGAATGTTCTTTCTTCCATCATACACCCCTCCAACCAGACATGCTTTATCTACTCATTTGCTGGATGCAGAGTTCAACAGAGTTCAAGTGAAGGTCAAGCAAATCATAGAGAAAGCAGACTGTATTGCAATCATCTCTGATGGGCGGTCGAATGTTCGTGAGCAAGGAATAATTAACTACATCATCTCCACCCCTCAAACCAGTATTCTACAAGAGCACAGGCACAAGGGACAACAGACACACTGGTCTCTACATTGCAGATGAGCTGAAGGCAGTCATCAATGACCTTGGACCACAGAAGGTATTTGCACTGGTGACAAACAATGCTGCCAACATGAAGGCTGCTTTGTCTAAAGTGGAGGAGTCCTACCCTCACATCACACCCATTGCCTGTGCTGCTCATGCATTGAATCTACTCCTCAAGGACATCATGGCACTGAAAACAATGAATACACTCTACAAGAGAGTCAAGGAAATGGTTAGGTATGTGAAGGGTCATCAAGGTATAGCAGCAATCTACCTCACCAAGCAAAGTGAGAAGAATAAGAGCACCACATTTAAGCTGCCCAACACCCGTTGGGGTGGTGTTGCCATCATGTTTAACAGTCTCCTGGAGGGGAAGGAGTCTCTCCAAGAAATGGCAGTATCACAGTCTGCCGATATGGACAGCCCCATCAAGAAGATCCTCCTGGATGATGTATTTTGGGAGAGAGTGGTAAGCAGCCTGAAACTCCTGAAACCTATAGCAGTAGCCATTGCACAGATTGAAGGAGACCATGCCATCCTGTCTGATGTTCCGACTCTGCTTGCAGATGTAAGAGAAGAAATCCGTACTGCCCTGCCCACTTCACTGTTGCTCCAAGCAGAGGACACTGCAGTTCTGAATACATCAAAAAGTGTGAAGACTTCTGCCTGAAGCCCATACACGCCGCAGCATACATGTTGGACCCCAAGTATGCCGGCAAGAGCATCCTGTCTGGTGCAGAGATCAACACCTATGGTGTCATCATTACCATGTCTCGTCACCTTGGCCTGGATGAGGGCAAGGTTCTTGGCAGTCTGGCGAAGTACACTTCCAAGCAAGGGCTTTGGGATGGAGATGCAATATGGCAGTCGTGCCAATATATCTCAGCCACCTGGTGGAAGGGACTTTGTGGATCTGAGGCTCTTTCCCCTGTTGCCTCCATCATCCTCCAAATCCCATCAACATCAGCCGCCTCAGAACACAACTGGTCCTTGTTTGGGAACTTACACACCAAAGCACGCAACAGGCTGACCATCACAAGGCTTGAACAATTGGTGGCCATCTGGGCAAATTTGAGGCTTTTTGAGCCTGACAACGAGCCATCCTCAACAAGGTTGGAAAGTGACAGTGAAGATGAGGCCTCAGAGTCTGATGTTCAAGAGGTGAACATTGAGGAGGTCCAGGGAGAAGACATGGAACCCTGAGAGGAAGACAACCAAAGCTTTAGTTTCTAGATCATTCTACATCATTTTACAGATGTATGTTGAAAACGATGCATCATTGGGGATCATTGAATATTCCCTTTCTTTTGTTGTTCAGTGCAATCATCCCATGTGAAGAGTCATTTAATTAAAGTTACATTCGTAACTAAATTGTTTTTTAAATTTTTATTGGGTGGATTTAATAATTTGCAATTATGTCTATTTATGATAAAGTAAAAGGTTTATGTTTCTGTCTCCATATAATATGTTAAATATAGCCAATGCAAAAAACATCTGCATTTAAATGGTATTAATATGCATTTGCATATATTTCCGTTAATTCCCATATATTCCCATAAATTCCTATATATTCCCGTTAATTCCCACGGAAAGTTTCCACCTCTGAATATTCCCCAAAATGTGCAACCCTATGCGGAGATCATGCGTTCACCCACACCGCGTCTCACAAAGACACGGCGGTTGGAACCAAAAATCTCCAATTTGGACTTCAGACCAAAGGACAAATTTCCACCAGTCTAATGTCCATTGCTCGTATTTCTTGGCCCAAGCAAGTCTCTTCTTCTTATTGGTGTCCTTTAGTAGTGGTTTCTTTGCAGCAATTCAACCACGAAGGCCTGACTCACGCAGTCTCCTCTGAACAGTTGATGTTGAGATGTGTCTGTTACTTGAACTCTGTGAAGCATTTATTTGGGCTGCAATTTCTGAGGCTTGTAACTCTATTCCTGTGGCGGTCCTCATGAAATCCAGTTTCATCATAGCGCTTGATTGTTTTTGCGACTGCACTTGAAGAAACTTTCAAAGTTCTTGAAATGTTCCGTATTGACTGACCTTCATGTCTTAAAATAATGATGTACTGTCGTTTCTTTGCTTATTTGAGATGTTCTTGACATAATATGGACTTGGTCTTTTACCAAATAGGGCTATCTTCTGTATACCCCCCTCTTCCAAACGGACAATGACCCCAAGCATACTTCCAAAGTTGTGGCAAAATGGCTTAAGGACAACAAAGTCAAGGTATTGGAGTGGCCATCACAAAGCCCTGACCTCAATCCTATAGAAAATTTGTGGGCAGAACTGAAAAAGCGTGTGCGATCAAGGAGGCCTACAAACCTGACTCAGTTACAACAGCTCTGTCAGGAGGAATGGGCCAAAATTCACCCAACTTATTGTGGGAAGCTTGTGGAAGGCTACCCAAAACGTTTGACCCAAGTTAAACAATTTAAAGGCAATGCTACCAAATACTAATTGAGTGTATGTAAACTTCTGAACCACTGGGAATGTGATGAAAGAAATAAAAGCTGAAATAAATAATTTGCTCTAGTATTATTCTGACATTTTACATTCTTAAAATAAAGTGGTGATCCTACCTGACCTAAGACAGGGAATTCTTACTAGGATTAAAAGCCAGGAATTGTGAAAAACTGAGTTTAAATGTATTTGGCTAAGGTGTATGTAAACTTCCGACTTCAACTGTATACTTGGAAATGGAGGAGGAATGGAAGGAAAAAGAGAGGGAGATGAGGTCTAATAGACAGAGGGAAGAAGAGGGTGAGCTTGAGTCGGATAAAAATGGTGGATAAAAGGGAGATGGTTTGTTAAAGAAGAATGGTAGAAAGTGTAATCAGTGGGAGCTAAAGACAGGAGGAGAAATGGAAGTGAAAGAGGTCGAAGTATCGGAGGTGGAAGGTGTGGTGAAGTTATCGGAGACTGCAGTATGCACCAAGGATCAGGAAAAAGATGAGTCTGTGACAGTAGGAGTGAAGTTTATGGAAAAAGTGGACTCTTGCCTTTTGGCTGATCCATTTATGGTTTCACAGTGGGTGAAAAAAGAGTTGGGTAATGTGGAATCGGTGAGGGTAACCAGAAGTGGTCTAGTGATAATTGTTTGTGTTTCTGTTGGTCAGAGGGAGAATGCGCTCGGAGTAAAATGAATGGGGGCAAGAAAAGTGAATTGTTTTGCTCTCAAGAAAAAGGCACCAATGAAAGCAGTGATAACTGGGGTAGCAGTAAATCTAAAAGTTGACCAGCTGAGGGGAAAAATGACCGGTGTATGTGATGCTCGCCATTTGATGCGACGCAGACAGTGTGGTGAGAGTGGGGAAACAGAAGAGTCATTGTCTGTTCTTTTGAGTTTTGAAGTTTAGTCTTTGACGGACAAAGTGAAGTTAGGATATATAAGTTATCCTGTACGAGCGTATGTGCCGAATACATTAAGATGTTACAGGTGTCAAGCTTATGGGCATGTGGCAGCAGTGTGTTGGAGGGAGGGTCCAAGGTGTGAGAAATGTGCAGAAGGGCATGAGACAAAGGAATGTGTAGTATTGGGGAAAGTAGTGGAATGTGTTAATTGTAGGAGTGCCCATGTGGCTGGGGATCAGAAATGTCCCGTGCGAGGCAGGTTGAGGTTTCCAGGGTTAGAGTAGAGCAGAAGTTGTCATATGCTGAGGCAGTGAAGAAAGTAGAGGAAGATGGGTTTAAGGGGGAGGAGTGGCGTGAGTAGTAGAAATATACCAGTACAGAGGGATAGGCCAAAAAGTGATATAAGTTTCAGTAAGATTGAATTTTTAGCATTTATAGCAATGGTTATCAACTGTACTGCAGGGATGGCACAGATGTCGCAGAAAATTAAGGTTGTGGTGGTAGCTGCAACGAGGTATTTGGGTGTGCGAGACTTGACATCATAAGAGTTGCAGGGTGTGTTTCAGGATGATGGCATGAGGTAGGAATAAATACATTTAATTAGTGGAGTAGGGTGGTGTTAATTTCATTTTATTAGGTGGCGGTAATGCAACAAATTGGATGCCAACCGCTGTTAAACCTTATAGAAGAAGAAGTGCAGGAACATCCACATTCAAGAACGGCCTGTATTGCATTCTTCTCGTTAAAAGCTCTGTAACTGGTAGCCTAGCAACAAGAATCACATATTTTAACTGTTTTTTATTTGGGTGCCACAAAGAGTATGTAAACGGTGTGTGGTCGAACTGACAACTGGAGAAACAAAGAAGTGAGAAGCTTTTCAGAAAATATTTCAAAGAACTAAACACTAAAGTGATTAGCTAATTTGAGATGTTTTATTTATCTTAGTAACTACAACCAAGAACGTTAGCTAAATTGTCCAGCAGTCAGTTTGGCTAGCAAGCTAGCTAGGCTTGAAAGGGGTGTAAAGTTAAAAGTAATTTGGTAGCCTAGCTTGCTAACAAATAACAAAATTGCTTTCACTTAAGGGATTTTTTTGACCCCCTATCAAGCCTCAAGGTGAAAGCAAACTTTTTAAAATGTTTAGGCATATTTTGGATTACTGGTTAATATAAGTTAGTTAGCTAACTAACTTAGCTAGCTACTGTAGCTAACTAGCAACTTGGTTCCAGTTAGTTTTCTCATCATGAATGAAGCAGGTAGAATATCTACGTTCTGGTAAGGTTATGTGAAATAACTATATTTTCTTTTCAATGTCGACACAATTTTGATTTATGCATTGACAATTTGGAGTGCATCCATCATCCATAAAAATCACAGCAGGTATTGGGGCTGTGCAACTTATATTCTGTTAAATAAATCAAATACATTTTTAGCAAAGATTGGCTTATGTTTGCATCTTCACAGAAAACGTGTTGTGATTGGAGCTCTGTGTAATGAACATGATGGGAGACAGAGAGCTGGTTTCAAGCGCAGGGTACAGCAGGTGTTTAATGTAAAGGACCATAGGAGGAGGCAGGTAGCTGGGTCCAGGGGCAGGGGCAGGCAGAGGTCATACACAGGGGGTCCAAAAGGCAACAATACAGGCAGGGAAAGGCTAGTAACGTCATCCGGGAGATTAGGCAATAGGTGAAAAACAGGGAATCGATAGGCTAAGGTACAGGCAGGGAATAGGCGTCGTTAGTGAGGCAGGCAAAAATGATCATTACATTTACGTCATTTAGCAGACGCTCTTATCCAGAGCGACTTACAGTAGTGAATGCATACATTTCATTTTCATACATTTTTTTTTTCTTCGTACTTGGCCCCCCGTGGGAATCGAACCCACAACCCTGGTGTTGCAAACACCATGCTCTACCAACTGAGCTACGGGGAAGGCTACACAGACAGGAAACCCAGCGCTCCGAAGAGAAGTGTGTCAAACACAAACAATACCTCACAAAGATGGGGTGCAAATAACTGAACTAAATAGTGTGTGATAATGACATACAGGTGTGTGAACAAGTGATCAGAATTCAGGTGATTGGGATCTGGAGAGTGGGCTGCGTTCAGGGGATCTACGTGTTTGAGAGTATGAGTTGGAAGCAGACGTTACACTCTGGATTCGCTTTGCTGCCTTTTTAAAACAGAAATAGCAGAGATGTGCTTTGGAAATAGCAACTGGGATGAAATATGACAATGCCTTTCCGTGCCTTGTACTACTGAATATGGTGCAAATGTATGCGTATGCTCAGATACGTCACCTTCATGAGAAGAAGCACAAGGATTTTCGGCGCTTGAACAGATAAAGTAATTTGGGCGCTGGATATTTCATATGAGTCTGATTTAGACAATTTTCAATCAGACATACGAGGATGAATATTACATATCATGTAAGAATATCTATTGAAATGATGCACTTTTGAGAAATACGATACATAAATGATCAGGTAATGACTACAGATACACTTTATATACAAAGTTATGTGGACACTCCTTCAAATTAGTGGATTTGGCTATTTCAGCCACATCCGTTGCTGACAGGTGTATAAAATCGAGCACACAGCGATGCAATCTCCATAGACAAACAATTTAATCAATTTCAGAATAAGACTGTAACGTAACAAAATGTGGAAAAGGTCAAGGGGTCTGAGTACTTTCCGAAGGTACTGTATCTCACCCCAGATATCTCCGTGGATTCATACAGTAGCAGGGAGATTTCTGAGGTCCAGATTGGATACATGTAGAAACTGTCCCATTACAGAGAATATCCTCTCTCTGTATATGAAATGAAGGACAAGCGTATCTGGAGCATGTCTACTCCTTAGATCTAATAAAATGCCAAATATCCGGAAATATATCCGGAAACCCCCTGATATTGACCCTTTTCGCCCAGTGGAAGGGTTTCTGGTGGCTTGCAATGTGTCCCTGCTGTGGCTGAGACTAGTGATGCCTGGCAGGCAGAGCACACACACACACACAAGTACACCCCAACACACACAGACACGCACACCCTCCACAAACACACAAACACCAACACAGACACTCACACACACACCCTAGCGACACTGAGCTCCTCAACCTGGAGCTCCACTTTAACACAACTGGCCTTACAAGGCAGCTCAAGAGTGTGTGTTGTAGGTTGTTGATGTTAACTTCTCTTTACAGCCTAGTGGATCAGACAGACCGTGGGTACGTTCCAAAGGGCCCCATTTGGGACGCAGCCCGTGACTCCATCTTCCGTCCGCTGCAGTAGGGCTTCATTACAGAGTCCTCCAAGAGCAATTTGGCCCTAACCCCTCTAGATCTCACCAGCTTATAGATCCACTTATACCCGACGCTCAGCCCAGCTGCTGATGCACAAAGAATAGGGATTTATGGATGCCTGGTGCGGAGTGAAAGGCAACAAGGTCGACGGATGGATGCCTGCCTGTCCCTAAATCTATTACCATGCACTACAACTGATGTGTTTAGAGTTGATTCAATAAGACCAACTTTACAAATTCAATGTGTCAAAGTTGCTAGTGAGAGACAACATACTATAGCATCTGGTACTATCGATGTATAATGAGTAATAGAAGGGTTTATCTTATTTCTCTAAACGAGTGAAGAGAGTAAATGAGGGGAGGAAGCGAGGGAATGAGCAATAGAGGGAAGGGAGAGTGGAGGAAGACAAGGGATGAAGGATAGGGAAGAGAAAAGAGAATAAACTGTAAATAAGTGGGGGAAAAGAGGGAATGAAGGATTGAGGAAAGAGAGAAGGGGAGACAGACACCGGATGAGGGATAGAGGGAAAGGAGGAAGTGAGAGGTCATTAAATCTAAACTTTTAAAGACTTAGCTAGCTTGATGAAAAAAGCTCATACTAACATCACGTCGGATATCTTAACTCTCAGTGTAAACACTGCTTGATTCTGTATACCTTCATTAAGATTTATCTGAGATGAACTATAAAGCTGAAACACACTGTAAACACAATCAAACATGGAGAGGAACAGGGCAATTCCACAGTAACAGAATTACGCTTTGACTCAGTTTTTTCACTTTAAAATGTATGCCAAACAAAAACCATTGATTTAAAATTTTAACAAACCATACAACTCTATGCACAAAGACCATGTTTTAAAATGTCCACTGAAAATGTACAACAACTTGTTTAGTGGAAGAACTGTACAGATGCAAACTAAAGGAATTATGCTAAAATCTCCCTCAGGTTTTTATGCAACCATGTTTTCCTAAAACTACACTGCTCAAAAAAATAAAGGGAACACTTAAACAACACAATGTAACTCCAAATCAATCACACTTCTGTGAAATCAAACTGTCCACTTAGGAAGCAACACTGATTGACAATAAATTTCACATGCTGTTATGCAAATGGAATAGACAACAGGTGGAAATTATAGGCAATTAGCAAGACACCCCCAATAAAGGAGTGGTTCTGCAGGTGGGGACCACAGACCACTTCTCATATCCAATGCATCCTGGCTGATGTTTTGGTCACTTTTGAATGCTGGCGGTGCTTTCACTCTAGTGGTAGCATGAGACGGAGTCTACAACCCACACAAGTGGCTCAGGTAGTGCAGCTCATCCAGGATGGCACATCAATGCGAGCTGTGGCAAGAAGGTTTGCTGTGTCTGTCAGCGTAGTGTCCAGAGCATGGAGGCGCTACCAGGAGACAGGCCAGTACATCAGGAGACGTGGAGGAGGCCGTAGGAGGGCAACAACCCAGCAGCAGGACCGCTACCTCCGCCCTTGTGCAAGGAGGAGCAGGAGAAGCACTGCCAGAGCCCTGCAAAATGACCTCCAGCAGGCCACAAATGTGCATGTGTCTGCTCAAACGGTCAGAAACAGACTCCATGAGGGTGGTATGAGGGCCCGACGTCCACAGGTGGGGGTTGTGCTTACAGCCCAACACTGTGCAGGACGTTTGGCATTTGCCAGAGAACACCAAGATTGGCAAATTTGCCACTGGCGCCCTGTGCTCTTCACAGATGGAAGCAGGATCAACTCTGAGCATGTGACAGACGTGACAGAGTCTGGAGACGCCGTGGAGAACGTTCTGCTGCCTGCAACATCCCCCAGCATGACCGGTTTGGCGGTGGGTCAGTCATGGTGTGGGGTGGCATTTCTTTGGGGGGGCCGCACAGCCCTCCATGTGCTCGCCAGAGGTAGCCTGACTGCCATTAGGTACCGAGATGAGATCCTCAGACCCCTTGTGAGACCATATGCTGGTGCGGTTGGCCCTGGGTTCCTCCTAATGCAAGACAATGCTAGACCTCATGTGGCTGGAGTGTGTCAGCAGTTCCTGCAAGAGGAAGGCATTGATGCTATGGACTGGCCCGCCCGTTCCCCAGACCTGAATCCAATTGAGCACATCTGGGACATCATGTCTCGCTCCATCCACCAACGCCACGTTGCACCACAGACTGTCCAGGAGTTGGCGGATGCTTTAGTCCAGGTCTGGGAGGAAATCCCTCAGGAGACCATCCGCCACCTCATCAGGAGCATGCCCAGGCGTTGTAGGGAGGTCATACAGGCACGTGGAGGCCACACACACTGCTGAGCCTCATTTTGACTTGTTTTAAGGACATTACATCAAAGTTGGATCAGCCTGTAGTGTGGTTTTCCACTTTAATTTTGAGTGTGACTCCAAATCCAGACCTCCATGAGTTGATAAATTGGATTTCCATTGATTATTTTTGTGTGATTTTGTTGTCAGCACATTCAACTATGTAAAGAAAAAAGTATTTAATAAGATTATTTCTTTCATTCAGATCTAGGATGTGTTGTTTAAGTGTTCCCTTTATTTTTTTGAGCAGTATATTTTAAATAACTGCTCTGAATTAAGATTGAAAGATTGCTGCAGAAAGACTGGGGTGTCAATGGAATTACATCACGAGTCCCTGATCCGTACTACACAGAAATGCATAATTATAGATATGAATGTCATTCTCCTCATGTTTCACAAGTTTGGAGATCACAGCGCAGCAGAGCAGAGTACAGTGCAGTACAATACAGCAGAGCATAGCAGAGTATAGTTTGGTTTGAGTAGAGTTCAGTATAGTGCAGTAGAGTACAGTACAGTAAAGTAGAGTAGAGTTCAGTACAGTAGAGTACAGTACAATATACTATACTCTACTTTTCTTGAATTGTACTGTATTGGACTGTACTTTACTAATGTATTGTATTGGACTGTATTCTAATGTGCTCTACTCACTATACTGTATTGTACTGTACCCTCTGTGCTCTTACTGTACTTTACTGTACGGTACTGTATTGAGCTATCCAAACTTGTGATAGGTTCAGATTTGGCCCAGTCCGGTCTGTCTGTGGACATTAACATCAAAGCCAGATTGGACTGATCAACAGTAGAACTGAGTTTCAAATGAACACACTTCCTACCCCCGAAACCCTAACCGATAGGGCACTAGTGTAGATCTGTAGGCATTGGATCAGAGCATATTTATACTGAACAAAAATATAAACGCAACATGCAACAATTTAAAGATTTTAATGAGTTACAGTTCATATAAGCAAATCAGTCAATAGAAATAAATTAATTGGGCCCTATTCTATGGATTTCACATGACTGGGCAAGAACGCAGCCATGGGTGGGCCTAGGAGGGCCTAGGAGGGCATAGGCCAACCCACTGGGGTGCCAGCCAATCAGAATTCGTTTTTTTCCTCACAAAAGGGTTTTATTACAGAAAAGGGTTTTATTACAGACATAAATACTCCTCCGTTTCAGCAGCTGTCCAGGTGGCTGGTCTCAGACGATCCCGCAGGTGAGAAGCCGGATGTGTAGGTCCTGGGCTGGCGTGGTTACACATGGCCTGTGGTTGTGAGGCCGGTTGGACGTACTGCCAAATTGTATAAAATGACGTGGCTTATGGTAGAGAAATGAACAGTCAATTCTCTGGCAACAGCTCTGGTGGACATTCCTGCAGTCAGAATGCCAATTGCACGCTCCCTCAAAACTTGACACATCTCTGGCATTGTGTTGCGTGACAAAACTGCACATTTTAGAGTGGCCTTTTATTGTCCCCGGCACAAGGTGCACCTGTGTAATGATCGTGCTGTTCAATCAGCTTCTTGATTTGCCACACCTGTCAGGTGGATGGATTATATTGGCAAAGGAGAAATGCTCACTAACAGGGATGTAAACAAATTTGTGCCCAATATTTTGAGAGAAATAAGCTTTTTGTGCATTTGGAACATTTCTGGGATCTTTTATTTCAGCTCATGAAACATGGAACCAACACTTTATACGTTACATTAATATTTTCGTTCAGTACATATACACCTATCTAATCCTTTCAGATCTGCACAGAGCCTTGGACTTTAACCTTAAAGGAGAGGGAGAAACCAACAAGCCAACTCTCACTACCGCCCCCTGTAAGCCCTGGGAAGTATAGAGGAGAAGGTATAAAATGGCCTAAAATGTAGAACTGTCAGTGAATTAGATCAAAAGGTGATAATGCCAATCAAATGAATTAGAGTAATCATCTCTTATATATCATAGCAGACTGGTATATGTGACAGGACAGGGTGTTGACAGATAAGTAGACAGGGGGAAAATATAAAAAAAGAGACAGGTGGATAAACAGAGATGGAGAGAAAGCAGAGCGGAGGGCTGGAGGGAGAGAGAGGGCAAGAGAGAGGGGGAGAGGGTAGAGAAAGACTATGATTAATGTCATTATATTATTGCTTTGGCAAGTGTTGAGATAAGAATTGAGGACTGTCAGAGATAGAGAGATAGAGAGGGCTGGGCTGGGCTGGGGGAGAGAGAGAGAGGGCAGGGCTGGGGGGACAGCGAGAGATAGCGAGAGAGAGAGGTGAGAGATGGTTTGATGAAGAATGCAAAAATCGAAAAAAGAAATTGAGAAACTTGTCCAACCAAAAACATAGAGACCCGGAAAACCTGAGCCTACTCCTTCACTATGGTGAATCACTAAAACAATACAGAAATACACTACAGAAAAAGAAGGAACAGCACGTCAGAAAACAGCTCAATATAATTCAAGAATCCATAGACTCTAACCACTTCTGGGAAAATTGGAAAACACTAAACAAACAACAACACGAAGAATTATCTATCCAAAATGGAGATGTATGGGTAAACCACTTCTCCAATCTTTTTGGCTCTATAAAAAACAACAAACAGCAAAAACATAAACATGATCAAATACAAATCTTAGAATCAGCTATTAAAGACTACCAGAACCCACTGGATTCTCCAATTACCTTTAATGAACTACAGGACAAAATAAAAACCCTCCAACCCAAAAAGGCTTGTGGTGTTGATGGTATCCTCAATGAAATGATCAAATATACAGACAACAAATTCCAATTGGCTATACTAAAACTCTTTGACATCATCCTTAGCTCTGGCATCTTCCCCAATATTTGGAACCAAGGACTGATCACGCCAATCCACAAAACTGGAGATAAATTTGGATATGCGTCAACAGCAACCTTGGGAAAATCCTCTGCATTATCATTAACAGCAGACATTACCTCAGTGAAAACAATGTACTGAGCAAATGTCAAATTGGCTTTTTAACAAATTATCGTACGACAGACCACATATTCACCCTGCACACTAGAGGTCGACCGATTAATTGGAATGGCCGATTAATTAGGGCCGATTTCAAGTTTTCATAACAATCGGTAATCGGTATTTTTGGCCACCGATTTGCCGATTTAAAAAAAAACAATTTTTTAAATATTTCTTTATTTTTTTTACACCTTTATTTGACTAGGCAAGTCAGATTAAGAACACGTTCTTATTCTCAATGACGGCCTAGGAACGGGGGTTAACTGCCTTGTTCGGGGGGATTCGTTTTTGCAACCTTCCGGTTACTAGTCCAACGCTCTAACCACCTGCCTTACATTGCACTCCACGAGGAGCCTGCATGGCAGGCTGACTACCTGTTACGCGAGGGCAGCAAGAAGCCAAGGTAAGTTGCTAGCTAGCATTAAACTTATTTTATGAAAAACTATCAATCTTAACATAATCACTAGTTAACTACACATAGTTGATGATATTACTAGTTTATCTAACGTGTCCTGCGTTGCATATAATTGATGCGGTGCCTGTTAATTTATCATTGAATCATAGCCTACTTCGCCAAACGGGTGTTGATTTAACAAGCACATTTGCGAAAAAAGCACTGTCGTTGCACCAATGTACCTAACCATAAACATCAATGCCTTTCTTTAAAATCAATAAACAAGTATATATTTTTAAACCTGCATATTTAGTTAATATTGCCTGCTAACATGAAATTGTGTCACATCTCTAGCGTTCATTGCACGCAGAGTTAGGGTATATGCAACAGTTTGGGCTCGTTGCGAACTAATTTGCCAGAATTTTATGTAATGACATAACATTGAAGGTTGGGCAATGTAACAGGAATATTTAGACATAGGGATGCCACCCGTTAGATAAAATACGGAACGGTTCCGTATACAGGAAAAACGTTTTGTTTTCGAGATGATAGTTTCCGGATTCGACCATATTAATGACCTAAGGCTCGTATTTCTGTGTGTTATTATGTTATAATTAAGTCTATGATTTGATAGAGCAGTCTGACTGAGCGATGGTAGGCACCAGAAGGCTCGTAAGCATTCATTCAAAACAGCACTTTCGTGCATTTTGCCAGCAGCCCTTCGCAATGCATTGCGCTGTTTATGACTTCAAGCCTGTCAACTCCCAAGATTAGGCTGGTGTAACCGATGTGAAATGGCTAGCTAGTTAGCGGGTGCGCGCTAATAGCGTTTCAAACGTCACTCGCTCTGAGACTTGGAGTAGTTGTTTCCCTTGCTCTGCATGGGTAACGCTGCTTCGAGGGTGGCTGTTGTCGATGTGTTCCTGGTTCGAGCCCAGGTAGGAGCGAGGAGAGGGACGGAAGCTATACTGTTACACTGGCAATACTAAAGTGCCTATAATAACATCCAATAGTCAAAGGTATATGAAATACAAATTGTATAGAGAGAAATAGTCCTATAATTCCTATAATAACTACAACCTAAAACTTCTTACTTGGGAATATTGAAGACTCATGTTAAAAGGAACCACTAGCTTTCATATGTTCTCATGTTCTGAGCAAGGAACTTAAACGTTAGCTTTCTTACATGGCACAAAATGCCCTTTTACTTTCTTCTCCAACACTTTGGTTTTGCATTATTTAAACCAAATTGAACATGTTTATTTATTTATTTGAGGCTAAATTGATTTTATTGATGTATTATATTAAGTTAAAATAAGTGTTCATTCAGTATTGTTGTAATTGTCATTATTACAAAGAAAAAAATAAAAAATAAATTGAATCGGCCGATTAATCGGTATCGGGGTTTTTGGCCCTCCAATAATCGGTATCGGCGTTGAAAAATCATAATCGGTCGACCTCTACTGCACACCCTAATTGACAAACAAACAAACCAAAACAAAGGCAAAGTCTTCTCATGCTTTGTTGATTTCAAAAAAGCTTTTGACTCAATTTGGCATGAGGGTCCGCTATACAAATTGATGGAAAGTGGCGTTGGGGGAAAAACATACGACATTGTAAAATCCATGTACACAAACAACAAGTGTGCAGTTAAAATTTGAAAAAAACACACACATTTCTTCCCACAGGGCCGTGAGTTGAGACAGGGATGCAGCTTAAGCCCCACCCTCTTCAACATATATTTCAACAAATTGGCGAGGGCACTAGAACAGTCTGCAGCACCCGGCCTCACCCTACTAGAATCTGAAGTCAAACGTCTACCTACTGTTTGCTGATGATCTGGTGCTTCTGTCACAAACCAAGGAGAGCACCTAGATCTTCTGCACAGATTCTGTCAGATCTGGGCCCTGACAGTAAATCTCAGTGAGACAAAAATAATGGTGTTCCAAAAAATATCCAGTTGCCAGGACCATAAATACAAATTCCATTTAGACACCGTTGCCCTAGAGCACACAAAAAAACTGTACATACCTCGGCCTAAACATCAGCGCCACAGGTAACTTCAACAAAGATGTGAACGATCTGCGAGACAAGGCAGGAAGAGCCTTCTATCAGGCTAAAAACACTTGAATCAGTTCTAGAACCCATTGCCCTTTGTGGTTGTGAGGTCTGGGGTCCGCTCACCCCCCCAAAAAATCACAAAATTGGACAAACACCAAATTGTGTCTCTGCATGCAGAATTCTGCTAAAATATAATCCGTGTACAACCTAAAACACAAAATTGTGCATTCAGAGCAGAATTAGGCCGATACCCGCTAATTATCAAAATCCAGAAAAGATACGTTAAATTCTACAACCACCTAATAGGAAGCGATTCCCAAACCTTCCATAACAAAGCCATCACCTATAGAGAGATGAACCTGGAGAAGAGCAAGCTGGTCCTGGGGCTCTGTTCACAAACACAAACATACCCCACAGAGCCCCAGGATAGCAACACAATTAGACCCAACCAAATCATGAGAAAATAAAAAGATAATTACTTGACACATTGGAAAGAATTAACAAAAAAACAGAGCAAACTAGAATGCTATTTGGCCTTAAACAGAGAGTACACAGTGGCAGAATACCTGACCACTGTGACTGACCCAAACTTAAGGAAAGCTTTGACTATGTACAGACTCAGTGAGCATAGCCTTGCTATTGAGAAAGGCCGCCGTAGGCAGACCTGGCTCTCAAGAGAAGACAGGCTATGTGCACACTGCCCACAAAATTAGGTGGAAACTGAGCTGCACTTCCTAACCTCCTGCCAAATGTATGACCATATTAGAGACACATATTTCCCTCAGATTACACAGATCCACAAAGAATTCGAAAAACAAACCCGATTTTGATAAACTCCCATATCTATTGGGTGAAATACCAGTGTGCCATCAAAGCAGCAACATTTGTGACCTGTTGCCACAAGAAAAGGTCAACCAGTGAAAAACAAACACCATTGTAAATACAACCCATATTTATGTTCATTTATTTTCCCCTTTGTACTTTAACCATTTGTACATCGTTACAACACTGTATATAGACATAATATGACATTTGTATTGTCTTTATTCTTTTGGAACTTTTGGAAGTGTAATGTTTACTGTTAATTTTATATTGTTTATTTCACTTTTTTATCATCTATTTCACTTACTTTGGCAATGTTAACATATGTTTCCCATGCCAATAAAGCCCCTTAAATTTAATTGAGAGAGTGAGCGAGAGAGAGATGGGGCAGGGATGGGGAGAGAGAGAGAGCGATAGAGAGAGAGACGGCAGGGCTGGGGAGAGAGAGAGAGAGAGAAAGATAGAGGGCCGGGCTGGGGTAGAGAGAGAGAGAGAGAGGGCAGGGCTGGGGGAAAGAGAGAGAGAGAGAGGGGGGCAGGGCTAGGGGAGAGAGAGACAGAGAGAGAGAGGGGGGCAGGGCTAGGGGAGAGAGAGACAGAGAGAGAGAGGGGGACAGGGCTAGGGGAGAGAGAGAAAGAGAGCTAGAGGGCAGGGCTGGGGGGGATAGAGAGAGAGGGCAGGGGAGAGAGAGACAGAGAGAGGGGGCAGGGCTAGGAAAGAGAGAGAGAGATAGAGGGCAGGGCAGGGCTGGGGGGATAGAGAGAGAGGCAGGGAGAGAGACAA
>NC_042980.1:21005938-21018438 GCF_901001165.1 Salmo trutta
CACAAAAACAAACAGATGCACTGAGTTTCACAGAACAAATTAGCTAGCTAGATGTACTACAGTAACCATCTCTCTCTCTCATACACACGGCTGTGCTCCCTGCTGGTTGAGGTCCTGGCGGATGTAATCTGTGTGTGTGTGTGTGTGTGTGTGTGTGTGTGTGTGTGTGTGTGTGTGTGTGTGTGTGTGTGTGTGTGTGTGTTTGAGAGAAGGAGGGAGTGGGACGTGGGAACAGAACTCAGTAAGACACATTGTTTAGAGTTCCCACACTAACCCTAACCCTCACTACGGCAAGCCTTGGGGCTCACACAGAACCCTCACATATCTCTCACAATATACACAATCCATACCATGTCATACCATGTTAGAGTACGTCACATACTTTTATAGATGTGCAGTAGCCTAACAACCTGATTTCATATATCTTTTAAATCCCAGTTCAACTCATACAGTACATTTGCCTGTGGCCGACACATTATACTCACGTCAGCACTGGTCATCACTAGTATAGGAACACTTATTAGCCACGCGGACAGGCCTGTATCACACACACACACATACACACACACACTTCATCCCTCTCCAGCTGTAATCAGTGGTTTCCCCATCACACACACACATGCTCCCATGGCCTACATAATCAATGGACTGTTGACCTAGTGGGGGTCATTATTTAACACAGCTGATCTATAATCAGTGTGTGTGTGTGTGTGTGTGTGTGTGGCCATGGGGACCATCAGCTTTAGTCTGTGAAGCCAGGGAGAAGGGAGGGCATTGCCTAGTGAGAGGGCATGGGAAAGAGGGTCAGGAGGAGAGCAGATATGTCCCCAAGGCATGGAGCTGGAGAATGGCTACTAGACTACCAGTTGATTTGTGTGTGTGTGTGTGTGTGTGTGTGTGTGTGTGTGTGTGTGTGTGTGTGTGTGTGTGTGTGTGTGTAGTACTTTTATGTGCTTAAGCGTTTCAGGTCCCCTAACAGGTAAGTTTAAAAGTCAACAGACTACTCCAACACATAAACTAACACATAAACACACACCAGGCCATTTCACCATTACACCACTCTCTCTCTCTCTCTCTCTCTCTCTCTCTCTCTCTCTCTCTCTCTCTCTCTCTCTCTCACACACACACACACACACCTCTCTCTATCTCCTCATTCCCAAGGCCATTCTCCTGTTCCTCTCCCCTCTTATGGTATGTGTCCCAAATGGCACCCTATTTCCTACATAGTGCAGTCCTGTTGACCAGAAGTAGTGCACCATATACGAATTAGGGGGTCATTTGGGACGCAGGCCATGTTCCCAGACAACCTCCCATTTACATTCAACGCTGCCCCTACAAAATGTCCTCCATACACCATCTAGGCCATAAAATGCCCTTTCAGACACAGAATCCACAACAACTGTACAACGTGTATTTATTCATCTGACCAGCCGCAATGCAAACAGCTGTGTTAGGGTATACTGCGTATGTTAGAGTTCATGGCTAGAAAGATATAGGGTTTGTCCCAAATGGCACCCTATTCCCTATACAGTGCACTACTTTTAACCAATGCGCTAGTCAAGCGTAGTGCACTATAGGGTGCCAATTGGGACGCAAGGATGGAGGCGAATGAAAGAACAGTACCCATCTGGACTGAGCCGGTCTAATAGGACGTCAAGGCGGAGGTGGAGGGGAAGGTGGGGTGGAGAGTAGAACAGGTGGTGTCACTGTAGGGGTGTCAGGGAAGTAGGTTTGACGTGTGTCAGCCTTATGTATCCAGGGTTCAATGGTTCAATGTAAGGGGAGATAGAGGTGGTATGAGCTGTCTGGCTTACATTGGCAGGATAGTATTGACATTGTCCAAAATTATCTTCCCCCGTTCTTTTTCTGACTGCCACCATGTTCTTACTGTTATCGATCATCTCTCGTTCTGACAACGCCGATAAGGAGGAGGCTGAAACAAATCCCTCCCTTCCCTTTCTGTCGTTTCCCCTCTCTTATTTCCCCCAACCTCTCCGCTCCCCCATCTAATGTTTCCACTCCTCTCCTCTGCCCCCCTTCTCCCCTCTCTTCTGCCACCCCTCTCCTCCTCTCCTCCTCGGCCCCCCTTCTCCCCTCTCTTCTGCCACCCCTCTCCTCCTCTGTCTCTCTGGGGACACATACAGAGCAGTAATGGGAGCACACAAAAGCTGTCTGCAGGAGACATACTTTCATCAGCCCAGCTGGATCAGAGTAACCATGGAAATAAGGGCCAGCGCACACACACACAGATGCTCCTCCGCTTTGCCTTGTGAGCCCTGTAGCCAACCAAGTCCAATGTTATTCAATACAAAAAAATACATCATTTGGTTTTATCTCAAGAAATCATGTCCACTTCACTGTATGGCTTTGCGCCAATACTAAGTGACAGTGGTATTTGTGGCTCAAGACTACATCCAATACTCAGACTGGCACACACAGAGAATGACATACCACACACACACACACACACGAGGCATGCTCTGTCGACCTTATCCCTCGTCCAATCAGAACAGAGACAGCTTGAGGCAGCAGCCATGGAAACCAGACAGAAATCCTTATCCCTCCATCCCCACATGCCATCCCATAATGCCTCACTCTCACACTGACACACAGGTGTGGAGGGGCGGGGCTAGCGACTCCTGGGGAGGCATTCGGGAGGTCACAACGTTTCGCAACATTGTTGCAGATAGAAATATAATGTATAGAACTGAGATGATTCCTTAGTCATATGGAATCATTCATTTTTTCTGACCACAAAAGCCGGACCTAGCTATCCTACATGACAGAGTCTGTTCTACACTATATATTTCTATCCAAACCTTTCCTAACGTTGTGCCCCCCGGAATGAGCCTCTGGTTTTTGGTCTTTACACACAGTATCCTGTGTCTGTTGTGTGAGTGACACCGTGAGACTGTTATGCATTTTTGTCACACACAGCTAGCAACGCTCTATCTGCCACTGATGGGTATAATGGAGTATTTGCATTCAATCGTTTGTCATGCTCCACTAGCATGCCGTAGACTGGAGATGAACAGCTATACCCTGAGAGACAGCAGCTATACACTATGAAGAGGAAATAAATCGGTCCTAACACTTACAATGCCTGCACCGATACACCAATCAACACACACACACACACACACACAGACACACACACACACACACACACACACACACACACACACACACACACACACACATACACACACACACACACTGACCCCAGAGCTTAATGAGCAGTAGCTTCCGGCTAGCTCTGACACACTGGGACGCTGGGTTATACAATAACACTGACAGTAATAAGACGTCTGTATAGACAAGGTGACTGGAAGGATGGAGAGGGAGAGAGTGATGTCTATATTCTTTCCAAAAAATTGTGAGTAATGTTTACTAATGTTTCCCTTGTTTATTTCCTTTTTGTTTACTGTCTATTCCATTTGCTTTGGCAACGTAAACATATGTTTCCCATGCCAATAAAGCCCTTTGAATTGAGAGAGAGGGAGAGAGAGAGATGTGGAGAGTGATGGAGAGAGACAGAGAAAAACAAATTAAGATAGAGAGAAATATAAATGTAGGGAGGGAGATGGACAGAGGGACAGAAAGAGGGAGAGATGAGAAGGAGAGAGTTGGAGGGAAATAGAGTTAGAGAGGAAGGGAAATAGAGTTAGAGAGGGAGGGAAATAGAGTTAGAGAGGAAGGGAAATAGAGTTCGAGAGGAAGGGAAATAGAGTTAGAGAGGGAGGGAAATAGAGTTAGAGAGGGAGGGAAATAGAGTTAGAGAGGGAGGGAAATAGAGTTAGAGAGGAAGGGAAATAGAGTTAGAGAGGAAGGGAAATAGAGTTAGAGAGGGAGGGAAATAGAGTTAGAGAGGGAGGGAAATAGAGTTAGAGAGGAAGGGAAATAGAGTTAGAGAGGAAGGGAAATAGAGTTAGAGAGGAAGGGAAATAGAGTTAGAGAGGAAGGGAAATAGAGTTAGAGAGGAAGGGAAATAGAGTTAGAGAGGGAGGGAAATAGAGTTAGAGAGGGAGGGAAATAGAGTTAGAGAGGAAGGGAAATAGAGTTAGAGAGGAAGGGAAATAGAGTTAGAGAGGAAGGGAAATAGAGTTAGAGAGGAAGGGAAATAGAGTTAGAGAGGAAGGGAAATAGAGTTAGAGAGGAAGGGAAATAGAGTTAGAGAGGAAGGGAAATAGAGTTAGAGAGGGAGGGAAATAGAGTTAGAGAGGGAGGGAAATAGAGTTAGAGAGGAAGGGAAATAGAGTTAGAGAGGAAGGGAAATAGAGTTAGAGAGGAAGGGAAATAGAGTTAGAGAGGAAGGGAAATAGAGTTATAGAGGAAGGGAAATAGAGTTAGAGAGGAAGGGAAATAGAGTTAGAGAGGAAGGGAAATAGAGTTAGAGAGGAAGGGAAATAGAGTTAGAGAGGAAGGGAAATAGAGTTAGAGAGGAAGGGAAATAGAGTTCGAGAGGAAGGGAAATAGAGTTAGAGAGGAAGGGAAATAGAGTTCGAGAGGGAGGGAAATAGAGTTAGAGAGGAAGGGAAATAGAGTTAGAGAGGAAGGGAAATAGAGTTAGAGAGGAAGGGAAATAGAGTTAGAGAGGAAGGGAAATAGAGTTAGAGAGGAAGGGAAATAGAGTTAGAGAGGAAGGGAAATAGAGTTAGAGAGGAAGGGAAATAGAGTTAGAGAGGAAGGGAAATAGAGTTAGAGAGGAAGGGAAATAGAGTTAGAGAGGGAGGGAAATAGAGTTAGAGAGGAAGGGAAATAGAGTTAGAGAGGAAGGGAAATAGAGTTAGAGAGGAAGGGAAATAGAGTTAGAGAGGGAGGGAAATAGAGTTAGAGAGGAAGGGAAATAGAGTTAGAGAGGAAGGGAAATAGAGTTAGAGAGGAAGGGAAATAGAGTTAGAGAGGAAGGGAAATAGAGTTAGAGAGGGAGGGAAATAGAGTTAGAGAGGAAGGGAAATAGAGTTCGAGAGGGAGGGAAATAGAGTTAGAGAGGTGGAAGGACATCCATTGTCCCTGGCCTCTAGACATGTGTCTTGTAGCCCTATACAGCCAGCCACAGTCATACACTGGCACAGAAAAAATAGATAAATAGAGAGAGAGAGAGAGAGAGAGATGTGGATGGGTGAGAATATGAACCTCTGTTGAAAAGAGCAGAGAATAAATCACTCTGAAATTTCAATTTGGATATTTACTGCCACCAAGTCTAGATAGTGATGAGTTATATAAGAAATAGAGTGGGGGAGTGACAGGGAGAGAGATAGTAAGTATAAACAATGTAGATGAGGTTATAAGAGGGCACAGAGAAATGGGTGATAGAAAGGAGATAGAAATGGGTAGAGGAAGTGGTGAGACAACACGAGAGAAAGAGAGAGAGAACCAAATAAAAAAGAGAACGTAAGAGAAGGGCAAAGAGAAAGGAAAGAGAGGGGCCTAGAGAGAGATAGAGAGGGTGTGCTGCACAGGCACATTAATGGAGGATGAAGGAGTGACAGACAGGTGGAGAGACAGGAGAGGAGAGGGAGATAGAGAGGGTGTGCTGCACAGGCACATTAATGGAGGATGAAGGAGGACAGACAGGTGGAGAGACAGGAGAGGAGAGGGAGATAGAGAGGGTGTGCTGCACAGGCACATTAATGGAGGATGAAGGAGGACAGACAGGTGGAGAGACAGGAGAGGAGAGGGAGATAGAGAGGGTGTGCTGCACAGGCACATTAATGGAGGATGAAGGAGTGACAGACAGGTGGAGAGACAGGAGAGGAGAGGGAGATAGAGAGGGTGTGCTGCACAGGCACATTAATGGAGGATGAAGGAAGGACAGACAGGTGGAGAGACAGGAGAGGAGAGGGAGATAGAGAGGGTGTGCTGCACAGGCACATTAATGGAGGATGAAGGAGGACAGACAGGTGGAGAGACAGGAGAGGAGAGGGAGATAGAGAGGGTGTGCTGCACAGGCACATTAATGGAGGATGAAGGAGTGACAGACAGGTGGAGAGACAGGAGAGGAGAGGGAGATAGAGAGGGTGTGCTGCACAGGCACATTAATGGAGGATGAAGGAGGACAGACAGGTGGAGAGACAGGAGAGGAGAGGGAGATAGAGAGGGTGTGCTGCACAGGCACATTAATGGAGGATGAAGGAGTGACAGACAGGTGGAGAGACAGGAGAGGAGAGGGAGATAGAGAGGGTGTGCTGCACAGGCACATTAATGGAGGATGAAGGAGGACAGACAGGTGGAGAGACAGGAGAGGAGAGGGAGATAGAGAGGGTGTGCTGCACAGGCACATTAATGGAGGATGAAGGAGTGACAGACAGGTGGAGAGACAGGAGAGGAGAGGGAGATAGAGAGGGTGTGCTGCACAGGCACATTAATGGAGGATGAAGGAGTGACAGACAGGTGGAGAGACAGGAGAGGAGAAGGAGATGGAGAGGGCAGATTAGAAGAAGGGCAGACAGGTGGAGAGACAGGAGAGGGAGATGGAGGGGGCAGATTAGAAGGAGGACAGACAGGTGGAGAGACAGGAGAGGAGAAGGAGATGGAGAGGGCAGATTAGAAGAAGGACAGACAGGTGGAGAGACAGGAGAGGAGAAGGAGATGGAGAGGGCAGATTAGAAGGAGGGCAGACAGGTGGAGAGACAGGAGAGGGAGATGGAGGGGGCAGATTAGAAGGAGGACAGACAGGTGGAGAGACAGGAGAGGAGAAGGAGATGGAGAGGGCAGATTAGAAGAAGGACAGACAGGTGGAGAGACAGGAGAGGAGAAGGAGATGGAGAGGGCAGATTAGAAGAAGGGCAGACAGGTGGAGAGACAGGAGAGGGAGATGGAGGGGGCAGATTAGAAGGAGGACAGACAGGTGGAGAGACAGGAGAGGAGAAGGAGATGGAGAGGGCAGATTAGAAGAAGGACAGACAGGTGGAGAGACAGGAGAGGGACATGGAGAGGGCAGATTAGAAGGAGGGCAGACAGGTGGAGAGACAGGAGAGGAGAAGGAGATGGAGAGGGCAGATTAGAAGGAAGGCAGACAGGTGGAGAGACAGGAGAGGAGAAGGAGATGGAGAGGGCAGATTAGAAGGAGGACAGACAGGTGGAGAGACAGGAGAGGGACATGGAGAGGGCAGATTAGAAGGAGGGCAGACAGGTGGAGAGACAGGAGAGGGAGATAGAGAGGGCAGATTAGAAGGAGGACAGACAGGTGGAGAGACAGGAGAGGGACATGGAGAGGGCAGATTAGAAGGAGGGCAGACAGGGATAAATGGTCAATAAAATGTAGAAATCAGACAGCACTGCAGTTAAGTGTGACTGAAATGTTTACGATACGCCTCAGTAATGGGGACGACCAGACGGGAGAGAGAGATAGCACAGTACCATAACATAGAGGGGGGGCGGAGAGCGAGAGAGAGGGGGAAATAGATGGAGAGACAGAGAGGTGTGTGTGTGTGAGAGAGAGAGAGAGAGAGAGAAAGAAAGAAAGAGAAATAGATGGAAAGAAAATGAAAAAGAGAGAATAGACAGAAATTAGGTCTAATGTGAGAGGGACAGTTCCCTAACCAACAACAGCAGATAGCACAGATGAGACTCTGTGTGTGTGTATGTGTGTGTGTGTGTGTGTGTGTGTGTGTGTGTGTGTGTGTGTGTGTGTGTGTGTGTGTGTGTGTGTGTGTGTGTGTGTGTGTGTGTGTAGTGCTATGTGCATGCATGCGTGTCTGATTGTGTACACCTGCCTGTGAAAATAAAAGTTTCCCACATAAAAATAAATACTATTGTATACTATGGTATAAATACTATTGTATTTACTGTTGTGTTTTTGCAGACTTTACTGTAGTATTCACTGTAGGGTTTTTGTGGACTAAAGTAGTATTTGCTGTAGTATTTACAGTTAACTATAGTATAAATACTGTAGTAAAAGAAAACTGTAGTATATACTTTAGTAATCCCTGTAGTGTTTTGCAGACTGTAGTATCTTCGCAGGCATTACTATTTACTATAATGTTTTATCATCTTTGACATAGAAGTGGAGAATTTCTCCTTCAGGAAACCAACTGAAGAAATACTGAAAGAGCACATTTTCCATAACCTGTAAGTAGGTAGGACTGGGGTCTGAATGGATAGTACAGCGCTTCTGCTCTTTCTATAACCTGTAGGGAACACAATATTTGGTTTATACTTGGCATGTAGGTTTCTCACTTATGGGTGGCACAAACTGATATGGAGGAGGGGAATGGGCAGGGTATATGTAAATTATATACTGTAGTTTTCACTATAATTTAAAAAGTGTTTTTGTGGACTGTAGGGTTTTTGCGGAACTTACTGTTGTATTTACTACAGTGTTTCTTTTTACGGATAATACTGTAGTATTTACTATAGAATAGTAAAGGCTGCTTCCCTATGTACATAGACAAGGAATTACTGGTCACTTTAATAATGTTTAGGTACTGCTATACTCATTTCATATGTATAATACTGTATTCTAGTCAAGGCCATCCTATTTAACTATTGCTGTACATGTACTATTCTATCCTACGTATTCTACAGATATACTACATATTCTATCCACATACTGTCCATAATGTCTACACATTCCATCACATATATATATATTTATACTCCGGACTCCGAAATTGCTTGTCCTTCTATTTGTTTACTTTTAGATTTGTGTATTGTTGTGAATTGTTAGATACTACTGCACTGCTTGACTTTCGCGTACATCATTATTTTACTTGCCTAGTTAAATAAAGGTTAAATAAAAATAAAATAAATGTAAATGGGAGATTTGGGAAAATCTCATTTGAGTTACACACACAGATGTCAAGGAAGGTTTCTGCCTTCTTTCTCTCTCGTTAGGTCCTCTTGCTTTAAACTTGGCTGACTTAACCATGACTGATGAGATTAGCTAACGCTATAATGCGATGGGAAGTCATCAATGGAGCACTTTAATGCTAATCAAGTTTAGATGCCAGGCGAGAGGTGACCTGTGGGTGCCAATTCACAGGGCAGACTATATGGGTCTGAGTCTCAACTCTCATGCTGACTAGGCTATATGGGTCGGACTCTGAGCTAAATGACCTATCGCCTGCCCAGCTCTCACAGTAACAATATGGGACACCCTGTGCTAAATGACCTATGGCCTGCCAACTCTCATGGTGACCAGGGTTTATATTGTCTCCCAAGTGGCGCAGCGGTCTAAGGCACTCCATCTCAATGCTCGAGGTGTCACTACAGACCTGGTTCGATTCCAGGCTGTAGACTTTGATCTGAAGCCATTCTTGTGATTTTGCTATTGTAAATGTTTGTAGGCCTATGTAGCCAAATTGTATCAATGATCGTATGCTATCCATTCATGTTTTGGTATGTTATTTTTATATCTAAGAATTAACCAATGATATCAGGCTACACCCGGCCATGATTACAGACACCTGTGTGTGTTCTTTCACACCATATAAATGAGTCACCCTGCAGTGTTTGTCATTATAACCTGATGAAGACAGCTTGTCTGTCCAAACGTTGGTTATTAAATTATTGCATCTAAGCTCCTAGAGTGTCCTTTAATTTTCCTATTCCAGGCTGTATCACAACTGGCCGTGATTGGGTGTCCCATAGGGCGGTGCACAATTGGCCCAGTGTCGTCCTGGTTTGGCCGGGGTAGGCCGTCATTGTAAATAAGAATTTGTTCTTTACTGACTTGCCTAGTTAAATAAAGGTTAAATAAAAATATTGACGATGACTACACAGTATGGGTCGGATTCATTACTGAGCTATATGACCTGTCACTTGATCAACTTTCCAAGACTATCGTGGTCCCTGGTTCAAAGAACTGGTATGGTGAAGAAAAGGCCTTAGCATATAATAGATTGAGGCAGGAACTATGACTGATACATGGCTACGAACTAAGACCTGGTTTTAGGAGTCCTCCTTTGAGGAGTTCACTTCCAAACATATACACATGTTTGTGTTGTACCATAGCCTGAACCTCTTCAGTTGCTGTCCTAGCTGGCAGCTAGACTATCCTTTGTGGTGTCCAACTCTCAGCCAGATGATACGTAATAAGATTAGCTGTCTCGGTAGCGTGTGATGCTATTGCTAACTGTAGCTTCGTTAGCAGAGGAGTGATAACCTGCTAACACCATTCCTCTACTGCTAGTCCTCACCACTGCTAGTCCTCACCACTGCTAGTCCTCACCACTGCTAGTCCTCACCACTGCACGGCGCCAGACCTGGGTTCAATTCCTTTTTGAGATCATTTCAAATACTGTGTATATGCTTCATTGAGCGTGTTTGTTGCGGTGGAACCAATAGATCAGTCAGAAATGTGCAAACTCCGGCCCTCTGGCACTCCAGGCAGGCTAAAGCAAAATATTTCAAATAGTATTTGAAGCCAGGTCTGCTGCATTTGCTACCTGAAGAGCAGCCATATAGCAGCAGCAAGCTTTTGGCGCCCCGGCAGCAAAGTAGCCAAGCCTCTTCAGTTCAGGGAAAAACCTAGCAGATCTATTTCCCAGGTATAGAGACATCAACATCCAAGTGACCTAAATTGCAGCGACAGTGAGTGGAATAGTGGTGCTAATTTATATCCTCTTATACTAACTGATGTCTCTTCTTCGACATTATAGCCTGCCGTAACCTACAACTGGGGAATGCTGTGTGTTCCCAAACAGCGCAAAACAGTGCTTGTGATAAACATCTTTATAGGATACTGATTATAAATATTGAGCACCTACCCACTACTGATAATAACCTTAAACAATTTATAATCAAGCAACATTTCACCAATTATTTAACTGGCATATCGGCTGCTGTCTGGCCAAGTAGCCTCTTCTACCAGGAAGTCCTTCATAAGGATTAGTGACACGTCCAACAAATACGTCGCCAGACAGACTGACAGGAACCACTGACTGGGTGTAATACAGCCACCAGACAGACTGACTGGATGTAATACATCACCATCCAGACAGACTGACAGGAACCTCTGACTGGATGTAATACATCACCATCCAGAAAGACTGACAGGACCCTCTGACTGGATGTAATACATCACCATCCAGACAGACTGACAGGAACCTCTGACCTGGATGTAATACATCACCATCCAGACAGACTGACAGGAACCTCTGACTGGATGTAATACATCACCATCCAGACAGACTGACAGGAACCTCTGACTGGATGTAATACAGTCACCATCCAGACAGACTGACAGGAACCTCTGACTGGATGTAATACATCACCATCCAGACAGACTGACAGGAACCTCTGACTGGATGTAATACATCACCATCCAGACAGACTGACAGGAACCTCTGACTGGATGAAATACAGCCACCAGACAGACTGACAGGAACCTCTGACCTGGATGTAATACAGTCACCATCCAGACAGACTGACAGGAACCTCTGACTGGATGTAATACATCACCATCCAGACAGACTGACAGGAACCTCTGACCTGGATGTAATACAGCCACCATCCAGACAGACTGACAGGAACCTCTGACTGGATGTAATACATCACCATCCAGACAGACTGACAGGAACCTCTGACCTGGATGTAATACAGCCACCATCCAGACAGACTGACAGGAACCTCTGACTGGATGTAATACAGCCACCATCCAGACAGACTGACAGGAACCTCTGACTGGATGTAATACATCACCATCCAGACAGACTGACAGGAACCTCTGACTGGATGTAATACATCACCATCCAGACAGACTGACAGGAACCTCTGACTGGATGTAATACAGTCACCATCCAGACAGACTGACAGGAACCTCTGACTGGATGTAATACAGTCACCATCCAGACAGACTGACAGGAACCTCTGACTGGATGTAATACATCACCATCCAGACAGACTGACAGGAACCTCTGACTGGATGTAATACATCACCATCCAGACAGACTGACAGGAACCTCTGACTGGATGTAATACAGTCACCATCCAGACAGACTGACAGGAACCTCTGACTGGATGTAATACATCACCATCCAGACAGACTGACAGGAACCTCTGACTGGATGTAATACATCACCATCCAGACAGACTGACAGGAACCTCTGACTGGATGTAATACATCACCATCCAGACAGACTGACAGGAACCTCTGACCTGGATGTAATACATCACCATCCAGACAGACTGACAGGAACCTCTGACTGGATGTAATACAGTCACCATCCAGACAGACTGACAGGAACCTCTGACTGGATGTAACACATCACCATCCAGACAGACTGACAGGAACCTCTGACTGGATGTAATACATCACCATCCAGACAGACTGACAGGAACCTCTGACTGGATGTAATACAGTCACCATCCAGACAGACTGACAGGAACCTCTGACTGGGTGTAATACAGCCACCATCCAGACAGACTGACAGGACCCTCTGACTGGATGTAATACATCACCATCCAGACAGACTGACAGGAACCTCTGACTGGATGTAATACAGCCACCATCCAGACAGACTGACAGGAACCTCTGACTGGGTGTAATACAGCCA